>NW_004440113.1:577915-699670 GCF_000330505.1 Entamoeba invadens IP1
AAATTTTAAACAACAAGTAATTTCGTTATAAATTAATGGTTTTTATAAAAAATGCAAATTTAATTAGTTTTTCAAAGAAAACTCAATGGTAAAATGAAAAAAAAATGATAATTTTTTATAAACCAATAATATATAACAAAATTACTTGTTAAATAGTTTTTGTCTTTGAATTAATTTATTTTTGGAAATAATTATATTTTTTGATTGTATATTTATAATAAAAATATACTTCGTTATATAGTTTAGATAATGAATAAAAAATGCCGCGGACACGAAAAAAATAGAAAGGACACCATATACACATAAAGGACGCCCTTTATAGCGGGAGGACATCCCTAAACCACAAAGGACGTCCTTCGGCCTATATTCCCGTCCTTCGTCCCCATGTCCGTCCTTTCTCTTAATAATATATTAATAATATTATATATTATTCCATCTTCAATAAAGAAAAATTTTTCTTAGGTATTATCATTATCACATGATATTTATTTAGAATAAGATATGAATAAACTATATTGTAATAGTAAATAACTAAAAAAGGATAAATCAATTAGAACTTCAAGAGGTGAGGGAATTGACCGACTCTGACGGAGAATGGGGACTTCATGTATTCCTTGAGGTACTGAGTCTTCTTAATTTCTGGGATGAGAGTCTCGTCGACTTGTTTTTGTTTGTTCAAGAGGATTTCCTTCTTGCTTTCGAAGTCCTTTTTGATCTCTTCTTGTGGGAGGACCTTTCTGAAGTGGTCTCTCTTCTTAGGAGTATTCTTCTTGAAGAACATGAAATCGATTCCTTCAGTGTTGACCTTAGAGACGTCGACTTTTTGAGACGTAGCGATGACATAGCGTTGATTGATTTGAAGTAATGGGACACCAGAGAGCTTGAATGGGCCAGTGACAATCAAAGATCCCGATTTAATGCATTGCTTCAAATAAACAACTTTCTTTCCGGCATATTTCCCAGCTACAATTATGCAAATAACACCAGGAACAATACTCTTTCTCAAATGCTCAAGATTGGCTGCGGGTTTGTCAAGGGGGGTTTGCTTGGGGCCCTTCTTTGTTCTTAACTTTCTCTTTTGTTCTACGATCATATCATCAGTCGGATAGTACTCCGGCATCTTCGTGCCATTCGACTTCGTTGGGACAAACCACTTCGGCGCTGACATCCTTCCTCAGGGTTCTTTTTTAAGTTTCACTATTTACTAGTTTGTATTTAACTCTTTTTACTATATCGCTAGGTGCTTTCTATTTTACTAGTCGTTTTACTATTTGTACTCAATAAACATATACTAGAATGATACTATCTGATGTACTATACCAAATATGGTTTATTATTAATAAATATACTATAATTATACTATTTGAAAACTCGAAAACCAATTACTAGGGTTTGATGGCAGACAAGTTAGAGAAAGTCACGCTTGATGAAGAAATGACAAAAACTGTCGCAAACATGTTGCGAAGCACAAAGGGGTTAATGGATATGGCTTCTGTGGGGAACTTTATCAAGATGAATATTTCATTTGACGGTGTTGATTATCTAGTGCAAGTCTTAGGCACTGAAAATTTTGTTGTGTATCGTAAAAGTAATTAATTTAGTTTTTTTATTAATAACAGATGGTTGTTTTAGATAGTACATTTGTACTATTAATAACGAAATATGAAACAGTAAATTAAACACATTGAATTGAAAAAGCGAAACGGGGTTTTAAAGTATCATGACATCAGCGTCTGTAGTGAAATGAGTTCGATGGATTTTCTGCTTGTTCACCTTTTCATTTTCATCATCAAGTACTACCTCTATAATTTCGTCGCTTTTGCGCTGCGCTCGTTCTGGCGTTTTAATCCTGAAGACCTCACTTCTCTTCTTGATGTTTTTTTGACTTTTATCACTTTTCTTCTCGGAGATTGAGATGCTAGACGAAACGCCAAGAGTTCTTTTTGACTGTGAGAAAATACTTCTTCCCGTAAAAAGAGGGGAAAGTCCTTTAAATTTGCTCTCTTTAATGGGGACTGTGACAAAAGCCGGTGTTTTGGGCAACTGCGGCGAAGCCGCAGGTGCTGATGGGCTTTCGACGACTTCACTATTTTTCTTTGACTTTTCAATAACATTTTTGAGAATTTCTTTTTGTGTTATATCGATTGGCAAGCTTTCAATCTCGTCGTGGGTCATTGAGCAAATGATTTCTTTGTCGAAATAGCCATAACTTAAAAGGAAATTGGCCAGAGGTTCATCATTCACAAATTCGTTGACGAGTTCAAAGGGTCCTTTAAACATTGCGGGCTTTTCGAAGGTCAGAAACTCCTTTTCCATTGTTTTTACGTCGACCATTTCCATTCGAATGATCTGAATGATATTTCTCATGACTTCATCTGTCTCGGCTTCGAACAGATTGAGTTCCTTTGTCTCAAAAAAGACTTCTTGACACCTTTCAAACTTCTTCGCGACTTTCTTAGCCTTTCCGCGAAGCGTGATGGAGCTACTTGACATGACGCAACTCCGGAACTTCGAGACTTTGTATTTACTTGTCTTGAGCTCGGAAGGGTTTAACAGTATAACGCCCGATAATTCCAATTTCTGGCGCCGACAGATGTCGACCAATTCAATTGCGGGGAAACAGCCTTCTACGTTACCAATCAAGTATATCGATGACGACGGATATTGAGTTAATACGTACTGATAGACATCCAACATCACACATAGTAAATTTCCTTTTGTGTACTCCGACGAACTGTAAAACCCGCAATACTCAAAACATAATGTTGGGACTCCACAGATGTCCGAGACGATTTGAGCTGTTTCAAGCGCTTGTTCGAGGGTTTCTGTTAACGTGTGACAGTAAATGATAATCGAATCGTTGATCACAGTGCCATGCGGTGTTACCACCATGAATGGTGTATTGAAATAACCCAATCGTGTGACGTTTGCGGGAAGTGGTTGGTATTTGTGGGTGGACGAAAGCACTTCAGCTATCGAAGCAAACATTTGTCATTTCCAAGTTTGTCGTAAACGAGAACATTAGAAAATATGTTCTTATTTGTTTGGTGCGTTCATTAATGGGCTTTTTGTTGTGTCTTTTCGGGAATCCAAGGGGAAAGTGTGTTGTGTTTGCCGCACTGTAAATAATGAGTGGAATATAACAGCAATTTGCGAGTAACATGTGGGAGTTTTCGGAGGTGCATTCTTAATTCTGTCGTTTGAAATGGTTTTTAACAATGGTGGTGGGATATTTATAACACTTCAAATACCCCCTAATCAATGGGAAAACTCCTCAATTTGCATTTTCAAACCCATTTCTGGATGGAAAAAATAAGAACAAGAGTTGTTTTGTGGTCATAAAGAGTAACAAACAGGCACCAAATCGGGATTCGATAAAAACAAAGAATTAATATCCAATTTAAAAACAGCTTATTTTATTATTAATTTATAATTTAATTACTAATAAACTCTGGTACGGATGTGATTAGTTGTTTTGAGATTCTACTTGATGTTTTGGTTGGTTGTTTTTAATTATTCATCCCGATAGTACAGACTTAATTATACTAATACCGTTTTTCATTAAAAAAGATCCAAAAATCATTCAGAGACATATGTGTTTTGTTATGAAAAAATAATAATTAAATAAATTAAGTTATAGCATTTTTTTCTTTAATATTTCGGGTTTTATTTCTTTTAATAAATGAAATTTAACATATTGAAGTCGGCAAATCAGAAAAATAATGATGAAGTTACTAAAATCTTTATAGTAACTTATAATAACAAAGAACCAAAAAGTGTTAATTATTTGTTTATTTGGTACTATTTCTATTTTAAGATCAATAAAAATTGTTTCTATTTTTTAACTTTTTTTACAATTCTTATGGAAAAATTAATAAAAAATGAATAACATTTTTTGATTTGTTGTTATTTTAATGAATAATAAAAACTACAAAATATAATTTATTTATTATTTCATGTAAACTAGATTATTTTACTAAAATTTATTAATAACTCGCGTTTCTTTTTGTAATAAATAATATTATAACATAACTATAAACATTTACTATTCAATTCATTCAGGTTGTTTTTTAAAGAGGCGTCGAGTCACTACTCGACTTGCTACTCTTCTCCTCTTTAATTGTAATATCAGTTTTGTTGGCAACTTCTTCATTGGAGTTTTCGGTTCTATGCAAGGTGATTGTACCATTTCTTTTAGACTGTCTCGACGCATTGACTCTACTTGCGATATGATACACCTATCAAGTTAGTTCAATCAAAGTAAGTAATGTACAACAAACTATTTGAATGATCACAAGACAAAACAAAACCACAGCGATTGCAAGATAAATCGTAGAAAATACACCAAACGACTCAGAGAGCAAAGCAGCAAAAAGCGGAAGTAAAGCATTAGACAAAGCAGCAACGCCTTCATTAAAACCCACAAACAAACTTTTTGACTTGTCATTTGCTTTGAGACTGTAGTAGGTGGACGTTTGATAAGAGAACCCTGTCGCAATGCCAGCGAAAAACGATGCGACAAAAATGACATATGGATTAAACACCAGTACAAGTACAGTAAGGTACATCATGAAGATCGTCATTGCTGCCAAAATGAGCGATCTGTGGTACGTCCATTTATCAGTGATACTCATTGCGATAAAAGTCAACGTTTGAGAAAAGTATAAAATAAAAAAGTTCCAAGCGACAAAATTGTCTTCTGGATCTCCTCCAATTGGAATGCCAATCGACTTTGCGTCTGCGACTTTGATGTATTGGTTAGTGAGTATAGATGATGAACCAAACACCCCAAGTTGCATGATATACCCCAGAAATATGTATGTCTTGTTTTTTAGCTGTTCTTCAGTCCATTTCACTTTTCCAGTCATTTTAGTTTCAGATTTTAAGGGTTTTTCTATTTTTGGAATACCCAATTCTTTAGCCATTTCGTTGGGTATTACAACATCATTATTTTCAATTTTTATATCAACACCGTTGCTATCTTTCTCCTTGTTATTCACGTTCTCCTCATCTTTGAGTTCTTCTTCCATTTGTTGTTTCTTTTGTTTCTCTTCAATGAGTTTGTCTTTCAACCACTTTACATGCGTATACGGGTAGACAAGAAAAATAAGTGCGTTTATTCCAATGGAAATGTACAACGAAGTGCTTGCCCCCAAGGCTGCTTTTAACGAACCACCCACAACATATCCAATTGACTTACCAAACGACCACGAGACTGCAAAAAGCCCACTGTTTCTTGCTTCCTTTCCAGGTTTAGATTCCTTCCCAACAGTACCAACCGCGGCTGGCCAAAAGAGGAATGCAGAGAATGCCCAGAACGCACAAGAAATGTAAATAGCAGCTTTGTTCGTTGGCCAAATTGCAACAATTGCTTCGCCTATTGTTAGAAGAACCAACGAAATTCTGACCACTATAAATGGACTTATTAGGTCTGATATTTTCCCACCAAAAGGAGCAAGTGCAGCAAAGATGACAAAGCAAATCGTTTGCAAAAGCGCTAGCTCGATAGCAGATGCACCTTGTTCATTAAACAACAAAGGTACCACAATCCAAAAGAGAAATCCCGATGTATTATATAGCAAACCGGATAATAGGTGTCTTGGATAGTTGTCCAACAGTCTGAGAGGGTATTTCAAGACATTTTCCATTGTCTGATAGAGATTTGAAGATGACCTTATTATTTCGCACTGTTCCACTCTCTTCTATGCTTTACATATAGAAAATTGTTGTTTCTGTTTATTATATTAATCCTTTTAATACAATACCATTGAAGCATTTTTTATCATTTGGTAACAATTACTAATTATATAGTTATAATTCCTTTGGGATATTTTAAAGTGGTATTAGAATATCTATCTTTGTCGAGCTGTAGGTTATTTCCCTAAAAAGAATATCTAACTTATTTGTTATTAATTTATAGTATATGATAATAAAGATTTAGCTTTCTATTTATTCCTTTCAAAAACAAGAAACAAAACAAATTAGATGTTTCTTTTTCAAACAAGTTTTGCAACAAAACACCACATCAGCAATTAATGAAAAATATAGTTAAAATAATAATAATTAACTATTACTGTTTACCATATAATTTTTTAATATGGTTATTTTTATAATAATTTAAATTAGTAATATGATGAAAATGTGAGAAGTCGAAAAAAACCGTTTTGTTTTTTTTCTTCACCGAAAAATAACACAAAATAGTTATTGTTATAAAAATGTTATTATAAAAAAACAAAATACATCTTGAAATAGTTTGAGGTTTTTATTACAAGTTCAGTTTGCATTAAACAATTAAAGAAAAAAATGTTAAGAAAAACATCCAAAATAATTAATATAAATAACTATATTATACTATACTAAATATAAGAGTGATTATAAAACTATCAAACCAGAAAAACTTATTAACACAAAAAGTTTGTTGTTTAGTAAGAAGGAACAATTGAAATTACACACAGTGTTTGAGGGCGTTGTAAGCCAAGTTTTAACAGCTGTTCTTGGTAACTTTATAGAAGGTCTGAGTGCGGACCAATTGAAGTTAGGGATTATAGGTGGAGTGATTGAACTACACAATCTCGAAATCAAGAAGTCTGCACTTGATTTCTTAAATCTCCCCGTCTCAGTGAGTCGGGGAGTTTTAGGGAATTTGACGGTGTTGATCCCATGGTCTGATTTGCTGAACAAACCAATTCAAGTACTTTTGAGTGATATTGCTGGTCTTGTTGAGCCACAAAAAGTCTTTGTTGTTTGTTACTCACGATACTAATACAATAATAAAAATAAATCATAAATATAATAACATGAAGTATGATGAGAACAAAGCTAAAGAAGACCTTGCGAACAAAAAGAAAGTCACACTTACCGAATACGAAATTCAAAAAGCGTTTGAAGAGACAAAAAATGCGGGTGACGGGATTGTGACGCAATTAATAGGGAAGATCATCGAAAATATCAAAATTTCTATAGAAAATGTCCACTTTCAATTTTTACGTCCAAACACCGAAAAAAGTGCATTGACCATTGGTGTTTGTATTGAGTCAATCGACGTTTCTACTATTAAAAACCCAAGTATACCAAACACTCCCGTGTTTAAGATGAAAGCTATTAAAATCAATCATTTCAGTGTATATATCTGCCCAAACTTACTTATTCAAAACTACTCCGAGTATAACACTAAACAGTTTTTAACATACATGAGAAGCTTAATACCATCGCCTTATTCAGATAAAGGATATAAAAACAATTTATTAATTTCGCCAACAACTATAGAGTTAGTTGCGGCTATTAATATTTCTAAAGGATTTAATATTAATTTTTCTAAAGTAGTTGGGCAAGTTAATATTTCTGATATTCTTGTGACAATTGATAAATCACAATATGTAGGTGTCATTTCTTTATTAGACATGTTTTTTGAATACGGCATGTCTACAAAATATCTGAAGTATCGTCCACAAAACGTACCTGTCAAAACGAATCCAAAACTGTGGTGGAAGTATATTTATAATGTCAAATTGGATGAAATTAAAGAAAAAAACAAACCAAAATGGAATGGAAATGATAATGAGGAATATATGGCGTTATACAAAAAGACGCTCGGCTATTCGTTTTTGCCAACTTTAACGAAAAAGGAAGTCACTCTTATGGACGAGTTCGAATCAAAAATGGAAACTGAAGAAATATTACACAACAGAGAGCGCGCCCGTCGGGAAATTGAAGCATTTCTCATTGAAAATCCACAACTTCGGAAGAAGAAGAGTTTTGTTGAAAAAGTGAAAGAGTTTTGTTTGGGGTTCTTTGTCAAACAAGAAAGTCTTGATATGAAGACTTTGACAGCAATCGGAGATTTTAAAGTCGATCCCGAAGCATTACATGGAGAACCCGCCGATTATAAGAAAATGAAATTTGGCGTCTGTTTGAACAAAATACAACTAGTGTTGACAAACGAGAATAAAGTGATTTATAACTCAACAATTAGTGATGTAACCGCCAAAATGATTTTACGGCCTCAGGGTTTCATTTTAACCGCCGAAATTTCGGATATGATGATAACTGAAAATTCCGTGGAAAAGGCGTGGAATTATATTATTAGAAAAATAACAAATGAGCCACTTGTTACGGCACAAGTAGACATGAAACCACTTGATAATAAAGTTGATTTAAGAATAGGTGCAGAAGTTCAACAAATTGATATAACGCTTTTTAAACAATTTGTGATAAATATGGCACTTTTCTTCCAAATACCAAACACCGCATCTTTGGAAAAAGCAAAACAATTTACCGCAGACAAATTCCAAGATGTTTGGAACACCGTCCAAGAAAAGATGGGCACACAAGGGTTGAAAACTAAAGAAGAGCCAAAACGAAATGTAACAGAAATCAATGCGACAGTTCTTGCGCCAAAAATTGCCGTTTTACTCGATGAAACAAAAGAAGAAACTGAAAGCATTTTAGTGAATTTGGGTTCAGTAAAGGTCTCTACAGCGACAGAAAGCGATTACGACATTTTTAATATTAATGTAACTGACGTTTCTATCGCAACACAAATTGTCAACGCAAATTATATATTGCCAAAGGCTGCAGACAATTTCATTGTAGATCCAATTTCGTTTGAAACCATTTTTGGTATGGGAGTGAAAAAACAAAGTAATTTGCCGCAGATGAAGTTGAGTGTTTTGTTTGAAAAAATTGGTGTTGAATTCAGTGTGAAACGATATGACTTTTTGGTGCAATTTCTTCCAAAATGGGGGAGTGGATGGGAGAAGTTAAGTTCCGACCATCGCAATATCGAAAAGGTTGAAGACAAAGAGATGAATGAATACCTCAAAGTACTTGAGAAGAGTAAAGAAGAGGATTTTAAAAAGATGAAGTCACAAATTGAACAAATAGCTGTGATGAAAATAGAAGTTGGTATTAAAGTGATTGAACTTTCGCTCAAGAAAAAAGAGGATGAAATGAACGACATTATTCGAATGGAAATTTCTAACATTCAACTTGGAATTTTCCAAAAGACCTTTGAAATGAAAGTTGAAGCGTTGGTACAAAAAATTAAAATCTTTGACTGTATTTGCAAAAATGAAAACTTTTTTATCGCAACAACAAATTATTATGACGAAGAAACGTTCTTTGAGGCTTTTGTCGAAATGATTCAAAAGGAATCACCAAATTTCAAAAATTGCGAAATGTTCGTTTTGGCAAACATTCGGGACTTCCATTTGGCTCTTCGTCCCGAAACTTTGGGAGAACTTGCACTCTTTGCGATGAGTCTTGTGCCTCCAAAACAAAGCGCCAAAAGTTCAACATCTGGCGAAATTTTGAAAAGCCCAAATGAAAATGACGAACAACTGAGGAACAGTACCGAAGAAATTACTCAAGTCCTTCAAAATTACAAAAATGGTAAAAAGTTACATGAAAAAGCTAAAAATTTGTTAGAGAAATTGAAACGAGAAGATCCACCAGAATTACTTAAGAAAATGAAAATAGAAGTGAATATGAGAAAGATTGGACTTGTGATATTGAATGAAACAAATGAAGTCCTTAAACTTGAAGTCCAAGAGATCAAAGCATCTATTGCGATGTATGAGTGGGGGATGTCAGTTAGAAGTTCAGTGCAAAGATTATTAGTTGTCAATATGGTGACTCAAGACGAGAATAACAAGAATGTATTAGACACAGTGAACAACGAACAATTGCTTTGCGCCAAAATCAAAATCAACAATCTAACAAAGCAATTGAGTGTTGGTGCAATTGTAACACAAATTACAACAAACGTCGACATGAATTTAATTAAAGAACTTTTGAAGACGGTGAAGAATGAAAAATTCATGAAATCAATTCGACACTCACAAGACTACATTTCAGAAGGCATTGAAGATGATAATCAAATGACAACAAATGAATGTGTTAAACCACGTGGAATAATTTGTTTGTCAGATAAAAGTGAATTTGAGTTACTCCCATCAACAATGAAAATCACATGTGAAATTGCTGGCCCCAAAATTAAATTGCCAATAAATATGGATGCTGTTGACTTCCTCCAAATCAATATGGGAAATTTGAAAATCGCGAATCGTTCACAAAAAAGTGATCCAATTGTGTTCGATAAAGTTATTTACACTCCAATTGTTGAAACGATGAAAGTAAGTGTCGACTCAATTCAAGTTGAAACATCTATTGATACAAACAAAACATACATCGTCAAGGACATTGTCATTAACGCACAAATGGAAACATTCAAGTGGCCAGAATGCTTCACTGAGGAGATGAAAGAAAATGGATTTTTGAAGCTTAAAGTGAATATCGATAACATTGAAACGTACATCTGCCCTCTTCAAATTCAAAAACTCCTTGAATTCTCAAATTTTGCACAAGACTCGTTAACCGGAGATATTACAGAAGTTGAGGAAATGTCTTCAAATAAGAACATGAAAGACGTTGAAAAGAAAGTAACACTGAAATCTGATATTTCAACAGAGAAAAAGTACACAACAAACACAAAACAAACTGATGGGACTATCGAATGGCCGCCAGTGGCAAAGCGCAAACCAAAACTCATTGTGGATGCTGCAATACGAAATGTGTGTTTGACACTCAACAAAACAAATGGAGTAGTTGAGAACGATAAATTAATGGCACTCAATTTAATTGGACTTAAGAGTCAAATCGACATGACATATGACGAATTCATTCAAGTTGGTCTTGTCGTTCACTCTCTTGAAATTAATGATGTCAGAACAATTGAAAACAAAACAATTGCATTGCGAAAATGCGTTGGGTGCTTTGGGACAGAGGACTTGTTAACTACTCAAGTCATGTTGTGTCTTCCACTCAAGTATTACTCTGTTGACCAATGCACAATCGAACAACCAACTCTCTGCGTGCTTCCAGATTTCATTGGTGACGTTCTTTTCATTGTTAATGAAATTACTAATTTGCTACCAAAAACGCCTGTTAAGTCGGACGCCACACAAATGGATAAAACGTGTAATACAATTGACAACAAAGTGGCCGTGAGTGACGATATCATTTTTAACACTAATAACATTTTAAGAAAAGTCGTTTTTGACGATCGGATGTCGACCAAAATGACTAAACAATCGTCTGGCTTCTTAAACTTCTTGAAAGTTGGGAAGAAAGACTCGAGCGAAACTGATAAATTGGAGGATTTAACGATGCTTGAGTTATTGCGTCTGACATATACTCAAACACAATCAAGTGAAGTAACAAAACAAATCAATTTTGAAGGTAAGTTGAAGACTTTGACATTAAAAAGTGTTGATTCTGAGAGTTTGATAAGAACAATTGTAACAAAGTACGCTGTTCCAGAATCGACTGCTGTTGACTTCTTGTCCACTGCATATAAATATAATATTTTAGTCAGATCAAACAAAGCAGACGACGATCAGTTTGAGAGAAACAAAACGTACTTGTTCAATCCAGTTATTGCAGAGTATTTCTCTGTGTTGAACAACCAAAAAGTTCCAGTCGAAACACAAGTCATTATGGATCAAAATGTGTCGCAACGAGTGCAAAATGTATTCGCCAATGTCAACATAAACCAAGCTACTTTGATTGTCGTCAGTAATGAATTCGACCTGAAAGGGGAGTACATTTTGGCACGAACATCATTGCAGGCTTCAGTCAAAATGGCACAAGAGAATATGTACTTGAGCTCGTTTTTAAAAATCCACAATACGGACGTTCATAGAGGTATTCTCGAGAATTTGGTCAATCGTAACATCAAAAAAGAACTTATTTGCGACTCACTCGAAATCACTGCACTCGCAAAGGTGTGGCAAGAAAACGAAAAAATGTCGATCATGGCAAATCTGAATGGAACAAAAGACCTCAAAGTCTTTTTGAGTTTTAACGACATAAACACAATCAACACTGTATTGGACCACATCGTAAAGGGTCTTGACAAGAACAAGCCAGTTGAAAATCAACCCAAACAAGAGGAACAACAAGTTGACAATAAAAATGAAAGTTTGAAACCTCTCGATGATGTAAAGACTGATCTGAAAGATGACAAAAACTTTGCAGAACCAGAGCCAAAGAACGAGACAGTCATTTCTGCGAATTTAAGTTTCAACCCAATTGAAGTGTACTTGGTCAACGATTTGAATGGGCGAACACTCCCATTACTCAAAGTGGAAGTGAAAAATACAGAGGCTGAATTTTACATGGAAAATATGGTCATTACCACCAAATTTGGAACAAATGTTTGTGTTAAGTTTTTCAATGACTACCAAATGCAATTCGAGCCGTTTATCTCCGATTTTGGCGTTCGTGGTGAAGTGGAAGTGTACCAGATTGGTATTTCACAAAATGTTATTGGAAGTGTCAAAGTCGATAAAATCACTGTCAATATTTGCCACGCAACAATTCTTTCTGCACTCAACACAGTTGCTTCTTTAAACAACAAAACAAAGAGTGATAAATCCGAAGTGTACTTGACGTACTTGAATGAGACCGGAGAAAAAATTTTGATTGAAAACAACGACGAGTTTGCTTCCCTTGAAAACGACAAAGAGCTTCCTCTTGTTTTTGACTTTGAACATGAGTGTCAAGGTATTTCCACTGGTAGAAATTTGATAACAAAAGCGTTCCAAAAAGTCGTGAAAATCGACAATCAGAGTATATCCGTCGATGCCATCGTTTCGAAAAATCCAAAGCTCTTCTTAATAGAGAACAAAACCACCCAAACAAAGTTCAACCCGTTGATCAGCGAGGTCGTGACAAGTGAAGACGGAAGAAAGAAACTCTATTTACATAGTGATGTTATGATTGAAAACAAAACTGACTTCGCTTTGGAATTTGTTGTTAAAAACACGCAAAACTCAACGTCTTTCATCTCGGAAAAACAGACAACAAAAAGTCTTCCATTGTGTTTAAGCCGCGGTGAGATTTTCTTGAAAACCCAAAATAAAGATGGCGACTTCACTTCGATTGGGCTGATCGAGAAGTTTTTCACTGTCCAATCCACAACCAAGTTTTATTTGGGAAAGGAGAAAGAGACGAAACGAGTTGTTGTCTCGATTCATTCAAAGAAGGTTTTCGACGACCCTCGAAGTCAAATGATAGTCATTAAAATTACCCCAACGTTTACTTTACTAAACTCGACTCCTTATGATATGACCATCAATGTGTCGGGTGGTACCACCATTTTGAATTCCTTAAATACCGCCAATTTCTATGTCAGCAAATCTGAAGTTGTCAACTTCTCAATTTCGACGTATCAAAATCTCGAGATTGACAAAACAAGTGAGGTGATTGGAACGATTGAACTCAAAAGCGCACAAAGAGCCGTGGAAGTAAAGGATTCAAAAGGAAGACGAGGATTTGTTTATGCAGACTATTTTACGTCGTTTTCTCACACTGAGATCGTTCTGTATGCCGCTTTCTATGTAATGAACTACTCAACACACTCACTGTTCTTTGCAACACCGGGAACAATGTCGAATAAAGAATTGCCAGGACAAAATGAGAAAGGGTTGCCACCAAAAGGAATTCCGTTCTTGATTTTGGGACAGGAAGAAAACCCAGCAGATACAAAACTGATGTTCCACACCGAATTTTCCGACTTTGGAAAAAGTGGTGACGCACTTCCAACGAGTGAAGTCGGGTTTAAAAAGGTTGTGGACTGTCCAAGAAGAATCCCCAATAATATAGACTGTATAAGATACGAAGTTGCGATGAATGGAAGAAACTACACAAGAACAAGACAAATCAAAATTTATGACAATTACATTGCTGCAAATTCAACCAAATTTGATATTAAAATTTGTGCAGGCGGTGTTGAAAACTTTGTGAAGTGTAAGCCCGAAAATTACAACGAGAAAGACTTTGAAAAGATGTGCTGCAAGTCGCTTCTTGTTGGGGGTGATGACCGCAATTTCCAAATTGGCATCAACGGAGAAAAGTCAATCGAATTTCCGATGAACGAAGTTGGTGAATATCCGTTGGCCATGAAGTGTGGCAAATTTGACGTTTCGGTGAAAGAATTCAAACACTTGACGTACATTTGTTTGTATGAACGAAGTGAATCAAGTCCACCATACAGGATCATTAACAACAGTAAATTGGATGTAACTGCGAGCCAGGATGGACAAAATACTGAAATCAAAGCACAACAAAAAATCGGGTTTTACCTTCCAAACCCACGCAAGGAACCCGTCATCAAATTGAAAATTGGAACAAAAGAAGAGAAAATTGATTTTAACAAAATCGACAAGAGGTATAAGAGCATCGAAGGAATTGGCATTAAGGTGATTGTGTTGGAAGGGACACGAACATTGTTGATAGACCAGGATGTTCGAAGCAACGACGAGAGGTCTACAAAACAAACAAACGTGAGAATGAATTTGTTGGTTGAGGGTGTTGAAGTCAACCTGTCAAACGAATGGCCAGACGATTTGTTATCGGTGACATTGGAAAATATCGAAGCAGATGTCTCCATCGCTGGAAAGCAACTGAAAGCGATTTTGAACGTCGATGACTTCCAAATCGATAACATGGCTCTTGACACGCCGTACCCAGTTTTGTTATGCAAACACAAAGAGGAAAAAAGTGAAAAGAAGCAAGTCCTCCATGTTACTCTCATCAAACGAGACGTTGGCGATATACAAACATTGCAGTTCGAGTACTTTACTGCACTGTTGCAACAACTGGACATAATGGTCGACGGTACTGCTCTGTTTGGAATTTTGAACTACGTTTCGAGCCTGCCATTCAACAAAGTATTACCGGAAAAGAAGGGCGATTACAACCCATACCTCCCAGAAATCCCACCAAAAACACCACCAGTGTACTTGTTTTTCAAAGATTTCCAACTCCAGCCAATGAAATTTGTTTTAACTTTTAAACTCGGGTCGGCAAGTTTGGAACTGTTGCCTTACAACGCAATGACCGCACTCATTCACACATTTGGCTCGATGCTTGGCAATTTGGACCACTCGCCAATCTCAATCAACAACTTCTTTGTTGCCAACTGCTACGAAAAAGTCGACCGTTTTGTTTCGATGATTGTGAACCACGTCACCATGCAGGTTGTTAAAGATTTGTATCTCTTACTTGGTTCTGCCGATTTCCTTGGAAACCCAGTTGGGTTGGTCTCAAATGTTGGTAGTGGAGTGAAGGCGTTTTTCTATGAACCAATTCAAGGATTGACAGTCTCTCCAGGCGAGTTTGCTTGTGGCGTTGGCAGAGGATCAAAGAAGCTTTTAACCTCAACAGGGAGTGGTGTGCTCAACAGTGCGAGTAAGATTGGAAACACTTTGGCTACTGGTGTGGCTGGACTTACAATGGATGAAGAGTACATTCAGGAACGTCAAAGAAAAATGAACAAGAAAGACAAAGGGCTTGTTGGAGGATTGACAAGTGGTTTGTCAAGTTTCGGAAATGGCCTTGTCGGAGGGGTGAAAGGTGTGTTTGTTGATCCGCTCAAAGGTGCCAAAGATGGTGGAATAAGTGGGTTTGGAAAAGGCATTGGAAAGGGTGTTGTTGGTCTTGTTACAAAGCCAATTACTGGAGCTGTCGACTTAGTATCATCCACCGCGGCTGGGGCAGCAGAAAGCATCAACGGAGATGAGAAAGAAAAGAGAAAGAGAGATCCAAGAATTTACTGTAATGAAAAGGGGATGAGAAATTACACATGTGACATACAAAAAGATAAGTTGGTGAGCGGTGATACGCCAGAAGATTGCATTAAACAGATTTGCAAGAACAGCAAAGAAGGTATTGAAGAAACAGATGAGATTGATGATGGAGATATTTTGGTATTGACAAATCAAAGAATTTTTGTGTTGGACACTCAACATTTACACTTCAAAGACGGAGTTGATCTGAGCGAGATCAAAACAGTATCGAGTGGGATGGACGGTATTGATGTTATATTAAAGAGTGGTGAAATAATGAAAATTAAATACAACAAGCCAATCAAGGCAGCAACTTTGCAAAACAGAATTAAAAAGCATATTCCTACTGCGGACGCATCAGTTTCAACACCCAAAGAAGAAGCGAAACCAAAAGAAAGTCCAAGAGAAAACAGTAAATCAAGAGACTTTTTAAAGATGTTTGGAAAAACGTCTAGTGCCAAAAGTGATGAAAAAAAGAAAGAAGAGGAACAACACAAATTGACAGAAAGTAAAAGCGCGCAAGCATTTGGAACAAAACAGAAAACTCCAAGATCAAATGAAAGTGATAAATTGAAGGTAGAAATTACAGCCTCACAAAGCTCAGAATCATTGGCGGCGTCATGCGCTACTTCACATGAAACAAATAAAAGTTCTTCATCAGATTCAGAGTCATCAAACAATTCTGCAACCCTTGTGACATTTGAGGAGAATAGTACAGAAGGAATTAAGTCGGAAAAGATAGAGAAAAAGCACCACGGTTTGATGTCGAAACTCAAAGAAAAGAATGAAAAAAGGAAGTCACAAAAAGTGGAAGAGAAAAAAGTGAAGGAAGAAGCCAAGAAAGAGAAAAAGGAAGATGCCCAAAGCGAGGACAAAGAAAAGAAAAAGAGATTTGGTCTATTTTAAATTACTTTAATTTACAAAACAAATTATTTTAAAAACGAATTTCTTGTCTAGAAAAATAATTTCTATTTTTCCATTTTTAATGGTTCTTTCTTTTTCTTTGAAGGTTTAAAAACCATTTTCGGAGTTGTGTTGATGATAATTTGAGTTGGGGGAGTCATATCACTATGTTTAATTTTTATATTAATAATCTTCTCTTTGTGTTCTTTGTCGTCACTCACTGGTTTATCTTCCTTTACAACTTTTTTTAATAAACAATTATTTGAATTTGGTTTTATTATGTTATCAATAATAAAGTTTGTGTTTCCTTTGAGTTGAGAAGATAATCTTTCTTGATATCCAACAGCCAATTCCAATCTTTTTAACTTTCTACCAAAAGTAATTTCAGGACATAATTGTTCAAGTGCTTTCAAATGTTGGAATGTATTTGAAGAAATCACAGAGTCAACCAAATCTATTAATACATTGTCTTTATGTGTTGCTATTAAAAATTTGATTCTTAATTCAAATTCTTTCAAATTGATATGTAAAATATCTTGAGAAATAAAACTCATTTTACTCTTGAAAAGTTCCAACTCTTTTTAATTGATATTAAACGCATCATAAATTGGTTCATAAACGTTTTTATATTCACCAACACCAGAGAGATATATAAGAGCATCTGTTTTGGTTTGAATTTTTAATAAATAAAGTAAATAACTTGTTGTTTGTTTATCAAGGAATCCAACCTTATAATTAAGCAACCCCAACTTAGAACTTATATCAGGATCAATAGACATTAACTCTTTTTAATGTTTGTTTTATGAAGTTATTTTAAACTGAAAATAATTAATCTGTAGTGAAAGCATTTTTATTATCTTTGTTATTTTTCAATTATTTTGGTAATTGTTGATTTTTTCGAAAAAAAATAATGATTTTTTCTTTGTTTTTTTTACCCACCCCCGAATATTTTTTACTCAACGAAAATTATTTGTTTGAAAAAAATAATTATTTTTCAAGTAAAATTGAACCACCCCCGAAAGTGTGTAAAAATATCTGGTAAAATATAGCATTATTTGGCAAATTGTTTCGATAAAACAAAAACGTAATTCTATCTATTTAACTCATAAATACAAATGAATCGAACTCCAACTGTTTATGAGAAACAAATTTTCATGAAAAAAATATCCATGTGCAAAGCTTACAAAGAAGGCATTTCCAGAAGAAAATTGACTAAAATTTTTAAAATGTCTTTGACTGATGTCATTAAGTTGTGTGATGAAGTCGACAAAAATCCATATTATCAACCTTTAATCGTTAAAAAGGGAAGACCAAACAAAGTCACACAAAATCACATCGAGTTAATTCACCAAGAAACTCTCAAACATCCAAGGATAAGCAGTTTTAAGCTATCACAAATGTCTTCTCTTTCAAAGACAACCATCAACAACTATCGACACAGTCTTGGGTTTTTTTGGGCTTCTCCAATTAAAAAAACAGAATTGAATAAAGTTCAGATTAAGAAGAGACTTAGTTTTTGTAAAAAACAAACACAAAAGAAAAATATTAAAAAATGGACTAACTGTGTGCTTATTTCTGATGAAAGCATTTTTCAATGCATTCTGATGGCACCTTTTTATGGAGAAAGAGGGGTATGCATAACAAAGAAGTGTTCCAGGAGACACCTAAATATGATAAAAAGGTAATGGTTTGGGCTGCTATAGCCAAAGATTTCAAAAGTAGTTTGATATTTTGTCCAAAACGATTGAACCGAACATCTTACCTTGAAATGATAATGTCTTCTGGGGTGTTTGAAAGTGCACAAGAAAAATGGGGTAAAACACACTTTGTTTTTCAACAAGACGGAGCACCGTGCCACACAGCACTATCAGTCAAAGAAGCATTGAAAAAGAATGGAATTAATCTGCTGAAAGGGTGGCCACCAAATTCACCGGATTTAAGTCCGATTGAACATTTGTGGTCAATCATGGAAAACAAACTACGCGAAAATGTTCAAAATTACAACACAATTGAAAAACTTAAAGTTGCTCTTGTCACTTCATGGAACTCGATTGATATTGAAGTTATTAACAACTTAATTGATAGTATCCCAAACAGGTTCCAATTGTGCAAAGAAGCGAAAGGGGGATTTATTGGAGATAAATTATGATCCATCCACAAGTTAGTCCTTTTAAAATCGGGCTTTCTTCCATATCATTCCAAAATGTCCCGTTTTATAGGTAAAAAACACGAATTTAATTAAATTTTTAAAATGTATCGGTTAATATTTATAATATAAAACTATAAAAATATGCAATAAAATGGGAAATTAATCAAATGTTTTTTTGTTTATTTTTTAAAACACCGATTGACTACACATTAATTGGTTTCAGTTTATATGTCAAGATATCAATTTTTTAGTATCAAATAATTTTTGCATCTTTTTTCTCTTCCCAAAATTGTCAAAGAAACGTTCGTTATCTCTCAAACTTGTTTTCTATAGGTCATTTTTGCCATTCTTTTAAAAATTTCTAACTATTTTTAATATAGATCACACATACGTCATTTTAAATGCATTTTTGGAACAAACTTGTGTTATTTTTATTCACGTTTCTTTAATTACAATAATGAAGTAAAAAATACGTTATTAATAAATTAATAATTAATTACTATTATCATTTTATTTAAATTGATTATAAAAAATAATATTATAAAATTATTAGTTTTATAACATACAATTAGTAAATTACTCATCAATTTAACGTTTATTTTATTGAAAACAAATTAGCGAGTAAAATAATCAAAAGTTAATTATTTTAATAAATAATTAAATAGTTAAAAACGATATTACCATCGAAAAAAAAAGCAATCTCGAAAAGAGATGACTGATGAGTTACGTGGGTATTTAGAGAAAAATGGGATGTACCCGACACCAGAAGAAAAGAAAGAACGAGAGAAGGCGATCTCCTATTTAAATGAAGTAGTTGAGAAATGGGGGAAGAAGATCTACATATCGAAGACGGGGACTTCTGAAAACACTGATGTTTGTGCTGCGAAGATCTTTACATATGGGTCATATCGGTTAGATGTCTATGGCAACAATGCCGATATCGACGCGTGTGTCGTCACAAACTCCACAATAGAGCGAGAAGATTTTTTCAATGACTTATATGAAGATTTAAAGAATAACCCTGATGTTCGCGAGATCCGTCAAATCAAGTCCGTCAGAGCACCTATTCTTACTATGACTTATATGAAAATAGATATCGATTTGAACTTTGCGAGAACAGCACATACCACCTTACCTAAAGAGATGGATATCCTCTCCGAAAGGATATTAGACGAAATGGATGAGCTTTCTACAAGAGCTATTAATGGACGAAGAAACACTGATATGATCAATAACTTTGTCCCGCCGCACTCCGTCGAAGCGTTTAAAGTGATAGTCCGTGCGATCAAGATGTGGAGTAAGAAGAGAGGGATCTACGGCTACGTGTACTCCTATTTAAATGGCATTTCCATCGAAATCTTAGTCGCACAAGTCATCAGTGAAAACTACCAACTTGACAACGTCAGACTATTAGAAAAGTTCTTCCACGCATACGCGACATGGGACTGGGCGAGAAATCCAGTGATGCTTGGAGTCAGTGATGACCGTCCCGAGAGAAAGAAAGAAGAAATGGTACAAGTCATCACCCCTGCTGCGCCGCGTGAGAATTCGATGTATAACATGACTCGGTCATCATTAGAATTATTAAAGCGTGAGATGTTGCGAGGGGAGAGGATAGTGAAAGGGTATAAGAGTGAGGGGGGGAATGATTGGAACCTTTTATTTAAGAAGAGACATTGTTTCTGTGGGTATTATATCTTTGTCGAGTTTAGTGTCCGTGGGAGTCTGGAGTCTCTTGAGAACAAAATTGGGATGTTTGAATCGAAAATAGTGAGGTTTGTGAGAAGTTTAGAAGAGATGGAAGAGGTGATAGAAGTGAATGTGATACCGGAAGGGTATTTAGAGGTGGAGAATGCCGTCGATTATTATTACGTTGGGATGAATGTGAAAAAGGATCTTCTTGTTGATGTCTCGGCACCTTTAAATGCGTTTCTGGAAGATGTGAATAAAGGAAAGGAATTTGTTGTTGACGCTTTAATAAAGAAACGGTCGGAAATTAGTGTGAAATGTACACACAAAGCTTTAAGCAAAACAGAGCGAGTCGAATTACAGAAAGTCGTCGAAGAACGGAAGGTGAAGCTACAAGAGATGTCGAAAGAACAGATTGACATCATTACTAAGGATAAAGAAGAAGTTGTTGGCGATGGTAAAAAAGTGTAACTGAAACATTGCCACGGAGATTCTATTGATTGCGTTTTCTTGTTCATTTATAAAGTAATACCAAATTAGAGTAATCAATCAACATATCAAATTACTGTTTCACTACAGCTTCTTTTGTTATAGTCGCTTTCGACTTTTTCTCAGTTCGTTCAAGCGACGGTTTCACTATTTTCTCATATTGCTCAAAAAAAGTGCATTGTATGGTATCCAGTTGCTTTAATGGATCTGCAGGTAATTCTTCGAGTAAATGCTCTCTTCCTTCCCAAACATCTTTTGTTTCAGTTTCCATCAAATGGATATGTGTATTTGTAGTTTCCTTTCAAATTAGATATTTATTAGAAAAATATAGTATAATGCTTTATTTCTTTATCAATAAAAAATAACTATTTTCAATGATATATTTAATTAATATTTTAAAATTTGTTATCACCAGTTTAGCAAAAAATAGTTTGAAGTTATTATTAGTATTAATTATTTTAATAAATAAACCATATTTTTAGTGATATATTCAGATGATACATTTACTATAATTGTATAATTCAAATAATAATAATATAATAATAATATAATAATAATATAATAATAATATAATAATAATATAATAATAATATAATAATAATATAATAATAATATAATAATAATATAATAATAATATAATAATAACTATAATTTAGAATGTCTCATTAAACTATATTAAGTACAGTTCTGAACTGAATTTGTTTCAAAACAAACTAATTCATGTTTGATATACGTGTCTACCAGAAGAATTTTTACTGCAAACATATGCCTCAACTCACAAAGCAACAACAAACGCCGATTGCTTTTATGTCGTTCCACTTAATTCATTCCTTATTCTGCGCACAAGCTTCTGAAATGCTTGACGAAATAGCACCGCCACCGACTCGTCTGACATACGAGTCAGTTCTTACGCAGGTTGAAGCTTTAAAATGTGATTTACAGTTAGAGAAAGAGAAAGCTCTTTGGGGAGTGACGCATCCATCTGAGGTATCGAGTCTTTTACTTTCCTTGCGGTGGAAACTTTTCTTAAAGTGTCTTCCTACCGATGGTACCCAGTGGACTACTGAGATTCGGAAACACCGAAAAGCGTATGAAGACCTTTGCATCGAACGGTCTTCTGATTTAGTCGAACTTTTCGAGCAAAATCCGTTAGACTCGTATTCGAGTGATGCGAATTTGATAGGACCGGACCAAGATGAGTTTGTAGGGAATGATGCGATCAAAGCGCGAGTGAGTTGGGACATCAAAAAAGATATCAAACGGACGAAATTAGAGAAGCGGATTCAAACGTGTGAGAATCGGCAGATGTTACACAAGATCCTTTTCTTATATGCGATGAAACATCCCGAAATCAATTACACCCAAGGGTTTAATGAGTTGATAGCGGTCTTATTTAATGTGATGATGAACGATTATATGAAAGTGAATACCTTATTAGAGAAACAAAGTAATTCGCCGACTAACTCGTTCTTAAGAGAGTTGTTTTCACAGCAAAATTTGGAGCATGACGTGTACATATTATTTGAGAAGTTGATGGAGGGGATACGTGTGTGGTACGAGACGAATGAAAATGAGTCGAAACACATTCTTGAGCGATGCGATGATATTGTGAAGTACTTAAGTATTAAAGATCCACATATCTACCAAATCTTTTGCGAATTGGAAGTCGAACCACAACTCTTCTTGTTACGGTGGGTACGTATTCTCTTCTGCCAAGTCTTTAATACTACAGACTTGTATTACATCTGGGACGTCCTCTTCGCACATGATAATTTGTTGGAACTATTGAACCATTTGTGCGTTGTCGTGATGTCATTACCACGAGAAACAGTGTGTTCCGGAGATGGGTTAAATGTCTTTAATATCTTCTTTAACTACCCACGGAAATTCCCTATTTACTTCATCGTGCACTGCGCTCTCAATTCATACACAGAAAAGAATAGACCTCTTTTCAAGGAATTGTATCCACTCCCTTTACGTAAAGAAAAAAATAAAAGAAGAACACCAAATCCTTCTACAGGTGAGTTACAAAAAGAACTTTCCTTTGATACAAGAAATTCGTTGGATACAGATGGGATGTATACCCAATTGGTTTTCATTGAAGACAACTTGGAAAATGTACTTGAAAGTTTACCGTTTGTTTCTAGTTATTAATATTATTACATTAGTAGAGAATATTTTATTATATTATTTAGTATATATTAATTAAGTACTAACTATTTAGACAATCAAAGGAAAGAGATAAAATAGTCGAAACATTAAAGGAAATTATTAAATTGAAAATCGACGTGAAATCGGCACAAACATTTCCTCAACGAAAAAATTTTTAAACGTGTGGTGAGTAAAGTGAAATATAATCTCTTTTCGATTGTTATGTCTCTTTCATGTTAACTAAACATTATATAAAGTAAACTATTTATTTTAATGATAATGAGTACTTTCAAAAAAAACTTCGTAATTTCATTTATGTGAATTGAAAAAATGTATTAATAATAAACTACAATTAATTATTGTATTTTGGTACATTAAAATATATTAATGAAATTTATAACTATTTTTTATTGTAATACTTTATTTCGACTGAAAAATGAAAAAACCCAAATTGTTGTAATAAACAGTAATAATTTGGTGTAAATTTTATTAAATTTAATTATTTTGTCGTTTTTAAAGAAAAGTGTTCAAGAATAGTAATTTGTATATTTTTTTGTTTTATCAGTAAAAAACGGGATACTCTATTGAAAAGATTTCTTAACTTATTTTTTATATTATTTTTAGAACAAAATTTTGGGATACATATTTAATATCTGCAAAACCATTTTTATTGTTCTTTTTTATTAATTTTTATTGAAAAAATGAACAAAAAAATAAAAAGAAGTTGTTTTTGCCACAGAAAAACCAACGAAATTTTATAAAATTGACTTTAAAAAACACTTCATAATTGATTTTTAGAACAAATTTTAAAATTATAGTTTAAATAACCATATTTATTATCAATGATAAATAATAATTATCAAATAAACTATATCAAAATTAAAATTATACCATTGATAAAAAAATTAAAGTGAATTATATAAAAAATAAAAAAAATTAGACTCCAACTATTTATGATTTTTTTAACAATAATTTAGTGTTTTTTTTAATCTATTTGGAATAATTCATTAATTAAACATTTTTCAAAGATAATTAAAGCCATCATGCTCTTTTTTTTTATCAACGAAATTTTAAATTTAAAAATAAAACGCTGCTAAAATGAGTGATTTTTTTCTCTATTTTGCTTTGAGAAAAAAAGATTGAAAACCAAGAAACTTCCATAGAAAAATGCTTTTCAGAAGTGATAGTAAAAAAAGTATAAAAGAATTATAACAAATACAACTAAAAGAGTATTTACAAGAAAGAAAAGTCTGTGATAGACATTTGAAGAAGAAACGTTTTAATTAAATTTATTGCGTTCAATAAAATAAAACACAGAGTTGGAATACTCTATAAAAACCGAACTCTTTTTTTTTCATCTATTCAGTGTTATGCAATCAGCATTCCGTCCAGTCAGTGATATTAACAATTATCAATTGTTTATAGGATATCGTAAAGTAGTAAATGGGTTCTCCACAAGTGAAGATAAAAGTGAGAATGTCCCAGTCTCTCCAATTCGTCTCCAACAACGAGAAACTCACAAGAGAAAGTGGGAAATGGAATCAAAAATTCAAGCTGTTAAAATGGCTCAAAAAATTGGAGTATCAAAGACCATTACTTATTTACTCGAAACTCGATATGAAGAATACTATGGTCTTTCTTCTTCTACTTTGCAATATTGGATCAATCAAAGTAAAGGGAGGAAGAGAAGATACTATGAATAATCTCACTCATCTCTTCAAAATCCATTTCATTTCTATTAATTGATTGTATATCAACTTATTTACTATAATGTTTTATATTTTTATTATATTAAATAATTATATATTATTTTATTATAATTAATAGTTTAAATGTGGTAAATATAGTAGATACTATTGATAAGTGTAATTAACTAGTAAATATACTAACAAATCAATAACTGATTATATTAGTGCGAATTTTTATGGAAAAGGACCTTAGCGGATCACAAAATGAACAATCCGAGACGGAAGATGAAAACGTTCAAGAGAAGATTGAGCAGCCTCTCCAACATGAAAAACAGTATAACGATGCGCCTTCTTCCCAAAAACCAGTTGAAAAAATCCCACACGAAGTCGACTTATCAATTCTTCCTGAAGAACAGTTTGCGACGACTCCGACTGTTATAGAAGTTGACGATGTGTACAGTAACAGGAATCCCTATTTTGAAGCAACAACCGTTATAAGTCTCTATCCGACAGTGAATCCTCCACGGCGGAATTTTTATCGGTATTAATATTACATATTAAATCAATAGAATTTCTTTCTTATTCATTATAGTTTAGATGCTATTGATTTTTACTATTTCAAACAACTACAATCAAATAGAACTGTTTATTAATAAGTATAGAATGGAAGTCGATCGACGCATTCGTGCGTACCTCGTCTTAGAAGGGAATCTCCTCTTCGAAGAAGGAGCACGACTGGTGAATCGGAATTTGGGCGGTGTCGTCCATCAAGTCAGTATTTTACAATTATATGGCATCTTATTCGAACATTGTAAACAAGAGAAGTCGTGGTATACCTTACTCTCTTTGATCCCAAACTCCCCCCTTTTGAAGTATAACGACTTCGTCAAAGATTTTAATAACTTAAGAAACAAATTGGGCGATCTCTACACCGATGAGTCCCCACTCGTCCGATGCGTTACCGGCCTCTCGCGAATTATCGCGCTTCGCGCGCAATTAGTCGAGATCTTCCCGAAGATCCCAAAGGCACTTGAGAACCTTAAAATGCCACTCGAGAACGACTCGGCGTATCAAGACATCTTCTCGAAGAAAATTTTGTATGACGAGAAGCGTGTCGAGGAGATTGTCGACAGCGAGAATTTGTATTTAGTAGCGCTGAAGAGGAACATTCTGAACGAGTTGAAGATCATCCGGAAATTATTGAAAGCGACGTGTGTGTTACGCAAACGGGATTATTACAACGTCGGTGTTCTTCACGGCGAAGTCACGCAACTTCTCTCGAGTTGGAAAGAAGAGGTTCAGAGCGATTTACAAGGGTGTGACGAGTTAATACCTCAATCGATGCGGACGTTTGCAGTATATCCCCTCTTTAAAATGTTTAATAAATGGTTAGAAGCCCTTGGTGATGTTGCTAAGATGTCGGGGCTTGTTAACATCGCCTCAAACTTCTTTGAAAAGCAATTTGAGAAAGTAGTGAAGGACCACATCGCGTTCTTCTATTTCCAAAAGATCGAATTTGTCCAGCCCGTCACGTCATTTCCAGCGGGACAGAATGCACATGTGAAAGATGTCATCTTACAATGGCTCAATACAACACCACTCAAAGATGAAGAGAAGAAGTCTGAAGTGATAGAAATCGAAGGGAGAAGTGTATTACTGTATGCCGTCCAATTCAAAACTGAAATTGGTGTTTTACTCTCACAGAAGCTTGAAAAGAAAGAGAAAGTGTTTACTTCAATGACAAACCTATTTGAGAATATATTAACATTTAATCAAGTCTTTCAGTAACTCTTTTAATATGAAAGAAACTTAAAGTAAACTCAAACAACTTCGAATTACAACTTTGCTAAGACTTCAATGAACGTCTTGATCTTCTCGGGAGTAAAGCTCTGTCCTATATTAACTCGGACGTATTTGGTTTGACACCAATCCTCTATTAAATGGACTTGTTGTGCTACAAAGAATCCATTTTCTCTTAAAACCTTCACCAAATTTTCATTGTCGGGAGCATCAAGTAAGACATATGGAGTCTTATCGTCTCCTATCTTCTTCACATTCTTCACACGCTCTTCATACATTTGATCAAACACTTTGCGTCTCTCTCGTAATTCAATTCCTTTATCGACACCTTCTTTATCAAACGTTTGGAAGGCATATGTAGCAGCACGGCATGTAAATGGTGGAGCTGAAGCAGAGAAGATGTATCCCGCTCCAAAGAGGCGTTGTTTGTCAATCATCGAATATTTACCGACAACAAACCCACCTATCGTGTCACAGACCATTTCCATGTTCCCACAATACACATCAACATCATTCACTGTCAACCCAGCTTGCTCTAATGAACCTTTTAAGTGCGCTCCTAATACCCCAACCCCCAAAGAATCATCAACTATTAACAAGACATTCTTCTTTCTTAATTTCGACAACTCGGCAAGTGGCGCAAGGGAGAAGTCTGCTCTGAAAACGCCTTCCGTGACTATAGCGATTCTTCCCGGGAAGACTAGAGTCTCTTTAATCTCTCCGATTTTCTTGATGACATCTTGCACGTCGTTATGTTTGAATTTCACAATTTTGGCTTTCTTTGCTAATCTACACCCTAACTGAATCTCATAGTTGCACATCTCATCGACTAAAACAGTGTCTCCGGCTTGTCCATAGACTGGGACAACAGACGTTAATGTGTTATTCCCATAGGAATACACAAGAGCGTCATTCACATTATAGAACTTCATCAACTCTGCTTCGATAGAAAGATGCTCTAAAGTCGTCCCATAGAACCCTCTTGGCCCGCACGACCCACATCCATAGTGATTGATGACATTCTCTAAGATCTGTGTTCTTTCTTTGTCTTGGCCAAACCCATAGATGTCATATGTGCATAAATCAGTCAAAGTCTTCTCCGGTCGTTCTATTTTCTCCAAAATGGGTCGTTTGTCTGAGTTTTCATACAGTGGAGTCATCGTTCGTGGGTTCTTTGGCTCGTTCTCAAGCTCTTCTATATCTACTTTCTTGGCCGTGTAGAGGACATTTGGCTGTGGTGTGTTGCCAAAGATACAATCCACCTCTTTAAGACTTTCCATAGTCGCGTTGAACGCCTTCTCCATATCAGCATCAGTATGGGCGGCTGATATACAGAATCTAACTCGACACGCAGTAATCGAACAAGCTGGATATCCAACTCCAACAACAGCTACTCCTCTCTTTAAACATCCTCGAGAGACATCTTTCACTTTACCAGCATGATACAACATCACTGGAATAACAGGAGAGTCTCGGTCGCCTAAGACGTGGCACCCGGCGTGTATCAACTTTTCTCTGAATGTGATGGAATTCTTTCTTAATTGTGCGATTCTTTGTTTGCCTTCGTCTGTTTTCATTAAGTTCAAAGCCGCTATAATCTGTCGCGCTTCAATCGGTGACATTGCTGATCCATAGATGTATGAATAACAATTCGACTTTAATAACTCTATCGTCTTCTTATCAGCAGCTATGTACCCACCAGCTGAAGCAAATGACTTTGAAAAGGTCCCCATCAAGACATCAACATCTTCAAAACTGCAGCCCAAGTGCTCAGTAATACCTCTTCCCGTTTCTCCAAGTGCTCCAATGGAATGCGCCTCATCTATATATAAATAGAACCCATAGATCTTTTTCAGTGCTATTAATTCTCTTAACGGACAAAATTGCCCTTCCATCGAATACAGTCCTTCCGCTATAACCATCACCTTTTTGGGTTGACTTCCGTCTTTCATTCCTTTAGTCTTGAGGAGTTCCAATTTGTTCTTCAAGTCTGAGATGTCGTTGTGTTTGAACACTTTGACTTCCGCATTGGAGCTTTTAATTCCTGTGATGATGGACGAGTGGTTCAATTCATCGGAAAACACGACATCGCCTTTTCCAAGTAAAATTGGGATCAAAGTGCTGTTAGTCGCAAAGCCCATTGGAACGACGATTGCAGACTCTTTGTGTAAGAAGTCGGCCATTAACTCCTCGAGCTCTTCTTGTTCTGCGGAAACGCCACCTTCCGATGCAAAGCCAGACATTGTAGCTCCCGTAGTATTTAAAGTCTTTAATATCTGTGGAGTGACTATCGGGTGTAATCCACCAAATCCTAAGTAATTGTACGACCCAAAGTTCAAAGCTTCTCGTTCGACGCCATCAACTAAGACTAAGTGCTTCATATTTTCAATGGGAACTTCTCGTCTGATCCCAACGGTAATTTCCTTTGCAGCAGAGCCACAAATTGGCCGGTTGAAACAATCATAAGATGTCGAATAGATTTTTCTGATGTAGAAGTCTTCGGGAGTCTCTCCTTTTAAAGGCGGTTTTTGGTCCTTTAACCCTAAATAGTACAACGACCAATCGATATAGTCCGTCGCTTTCGCATAGCCAAGCATGTAATAATAGCCATATGTGGCGTGGCGTTCAATGCCAATATAACGCCATAAGCTTCCCCAAGTGCTTAATTGGTATTGATCGTTGTTTTCCATTGTTTGTTAGTATACAGTTGCGACACAATTTATATTTCTCAAAACTAAGGCGTTTTCTAATGGAAATTGGAATGTTTCATACTTAATTCATTGGGTTTACTTGGAATGTGTCGGGATTCACTGTCTGTAAATGGCTGACCCTATTTTAAACCATTTTTGTGACTTCAAGTACTATAATATATAATTTCATAAACCATATTTATTGTATTCTATTTCTGGAGCATCTGATGAATCAACGTTAGAATTGTGGACTGCTCGGGCGGAATTCTGCTTCGTTTTTCTAAAGTTCTTTTTAATACTATTGACTGTTTTCGTTGGGTACTTTACACGAAATGTCGCCTGATTTGTGGGAACTGTATTTAAATTTGATAACTCACTCTTTTTAAAAATAATCGATGGCGTTGTATACCTTCGATTACCAAATAATGCTATCTAACTATTATTATCGTTTAAAACAAATGTTAGGATTTTTTACTAAAATTATTAATTAAAACTATTAATTTGATACTTTTTTGAGTTTTGTTTTTTGTTTTATTTCTTTTTTTTTAATTGTTTCATTTGATGATAATTGTTACCAAATTAATGGAAATGCCTTCAATCTGTTTTTATTAAAAAATACTTTACCAGAAAGTCCATGAGTACTATGGCATATTATTTTGGCCTATTTAATGCCAAAAATCTTGGAATATCAAGTATTTTAGGTATTTATTGGCGATTTTACCTATTATTTGTCGATCCTGTTTTCCTCATTTTTTAGTTCAATTAACTAGTAATATAGGTATATAATGGTAAAAAACTATTAAAAAAAATTTTAATTATTGACAAACTTATTTTGTGTTATTTTTGATTATTAATTAAATGAAATAACTATAAGTAATGATAAATAAACCAAAAAATGTGGTTCTGTATTTGTTTGTTTTCATGGATGGAATAAAAATGCCCAGACTCTGTTTTATTTTAAGAAAGTAAAAGAATTTAACGAAAACTATGCAAAAAATAAATTAAATTTGAATTAAAAAAATCATTCAAATCAGTGTAATTTGATTCAAAATTGACAACATAAGAATCATTCAATTTTTTCACTTGTTCGACTTCTTTCTTGGCTTTTTGTCCACTGATGCAAAGTACTTCGCAACGAGCGAACCGGAACTAACTGCCCCTTTCATATCTTTATCCAACAACAAATCAACACCTTCTTTACTCGTTGGGTATTCATTAATGAAATTACACGACAAATCGATCCGTTGAATACACTTAAGATCAAAACAAAGTCTGATTGGGACTGTCTTTATTTTATTTGAGAAGAAGTTGAGTTTTTTCAACTTTTCAAGTCTAAAGATTGTGTCCGGGATCTCTGATATTTGGTTTCGTTCCATTTCGAAGATCTCGAGATTGTTGAGTGAGAAGATTTCGTCTGGGATTGTCTCAAATTTGTTGTCATTTAAAATGAGTATTTTGAGATTTTGAAGCAGTCCGAATCCGTCTGGTATATTTCGAATAGAATTAGTAGAAAAGTCGATTGAAATGAAGTTATTCATAAATTGGAGGCATTCCCTCTTCACCACTCGAATCACCAATTTCGAACAATCAATCCGCGTTACTCCACTCTTTTCCGCTCGTTCCAGTTCTTTACTCAAGCCCCCCTTTCTCACACTCTTCTCATCCATTTTGAAATTTTGGTTGGCAAGCATCTCTTCGGCTTCTTTGATATCCCCACTCATCCCCATCGCTTTCATATAACTCATGATTTGATCAACTGTGATATCACCAGTCTCATCGACTTCTTCACACTCCCCAGTAATCTCTTTCTTTGATTTTGTACCAAAAGTGTCATAAATATACTTTTTAGACGGGTCTTTAAGGGTTTTGTATGCTATTTGGACTTCATGGAAATGTTGAAGGGCTTCAGCGTCATCCGGGTGTTTGTCGGGATGATATTTTAATGACATCCGATAAAAAGCTTTTTTAATATCGGTGTCCGTTGCCGTTTTCTCTATCCCAAGTACTTGATAACAATCTACTACCTCTTCTTCTATATCGTCCATCTCTTTTTTTTTCAGTCTAACACAGTGGCATTCTATTTACTTTATTTTTTAATTATAATATAATTATATTATTATATTTGTTTTGTGTGTTCAATAAATATTGAGTTTTTTAATTAAATGTTATTTAATTGTTATTATAAAAAGAGAAAAAATAATATTTATATCAAGTCAAATAAAAGAAGTTAAATGATAATAATTATTACTAATTATTTCAAACGTTTTTATCTATCTTATTAAAAGTAATAATTTTTTTTTTAAAAACACTTATAATTATAATTAATAGTAATATTATTACAACTTTTAATGAATAATAATTACTATAAAATATTAACAGAATTTATATTAATTAAAATTTGTTAAATGATTAAATTATTCTGTTTAATAAATTATTATTAAATTTCTGTTGAAATTATACAATAGAAAAACAATTTAGTCTAAAGGTCGAATTAGATTTAGTTGTAAAGAAAACATTAAAAAAAGAGTTTAAAAGGTGTTTAAATAGACACAATTTCATCGAAAGATCTAATCCGACAAATTCAGGATGTCGATTAAAATAACTTTAATTCAAACAGATGTGTATCCAACTCTTTCACAAACATTTTCCGAGATCGAACGCCTTGTCGACAGCCATCCTTCTGACTTATATTTACTTACCGAGTGTTTTACAACGGGGTTTTCATCTAATTTATACACAATAGCACATCCCAAAGGTGGGTATGAAATAATTAAAAAGCTACAAGACATTAGTAAAAAGTACGACTGTAGTTTTATAGGTGGTATTATATGTGAAGATGAAGGGATATATTACAATCGAGTCATAGTAGTGGATAAAAATGGTCTTCTTTCCAAATACGACAAAGTACATTTATATCATTTTGGCTGTGAAAACCAATTAGTTCGAGGAAACTTGCGTGTTGTTGTGACTTACAAAGGAGTTCGCATTTTCTTAGCAATTTGTTATGACATCCAGTACCCCGCTTTCATTCGGCGAACAGACGCAAACGACTATGACATCATCGTTTGTCCTATTAATTATGGCTCGAAAATTTTTCACACTATTAAAGCGTTAGCCGCTACACGTGCTATTGAAAATGGAGTATGGGTGTTCTGTACAAGTCGAATTGGAGTTGATAAACTTGGCATCGAGTTTAGTGGGCATTCTTTTGTTGTGAATGAACTTGGGCAAATAGTTGGGGAAGCGGGAGAGAAGTCAGAGGCGTTAACTCTTGTCTTTGATAAAAGTCGTTTACAGAAAACAAAAAAAAAATTAGGATTGGGTGAGAAGTTCGTGTTTGATAACAACACATGGTTCAAAAGTTAAAATAGAGTTTTTGTATAATTTCATATAGTTTTTGTTAGGTATGAAGTCTTCTTTTTTGAGTAATTGACATTTGATGATTTCTCTGAAATTGTGAATAGCCATCTCAGAATTTTTTAAATCAAATAAAACGGGTTCTGGGGTTTTTAATTCTATTATGATTTGGGTTATTTTTATAATAAATAATAAACAATCAAAAAATAGAGATATTAATGATATATTATTTTTAAACTATTATACTATTAAAATAATTGTGAAGTTCTAGTTTAATAATTTAAATTAAAATATTGTTATTAGATTCAAACAATTTGGGGTTTTAAATAATATGAATTATAATATGATTGGTCGAAAATAAGAGCTAAAAGTGTCGAGGTGCTGAATTAAGATCGTTTTTTCTTTTTATGACATTTTACATCATCCAAATAAAGATATAATTGCAGAAAATAAGATGTTATTAAACCCACATTATCCCGATTTTTATTAACTTTTTGGTGTAATTTTATACTACACTTGATTTGGTGCCCAAAACTCCATTTCTCGATTTTATTTTTTATTTTTTTTATCCAAATGGTCTCCGCGTGTTGACCATAACAAACAAACGCCTTCTTATTTTTTTATTTATTTTTCCTCAAAATAATTTTATTACCCTTTGTTGTCATGCAATTAATAGTAAAAATAATGAAAACATACTATTACATTCACGAAAACAAGAAAAAATTTTACAAAAAAGAAAAAACGAAAAAAAGAGAAGAAAAAAGTCAAGAAAAAAAAAACAAATGGCAGAAAGTGGCACTTCCGAAACGAAAAACCTTTTTGCGTGTCAAAAAAATCAACGCAGAACTCAACGAGTATAAAAAAAAGAAAACGAAATAATCAGACAATGGCGTCGCGCATCACAACAAACCACAACTTATGTTTAACATCAAAGCCGTTTATTCCGACGAGTAAATTACTATTTGGGAAGAAGGAAGATCTTCAGTCACTCTATATAAAACCTGTCGACATCGATTCCGAACGTAACAGACGAAGACTCTTTTTAGATAAGAAGAACGACTTCACACAGTTCTGCTCAGTCGAACTCGACGTCGTTCACGAAGACTCTTCCTGCTCATCTCCAGAGGTCGAGGAAATCGAGAGTAAATGGGTTAAACTCGTCAAGTTGTAAATCTAGTGTCTATCACTCTGTTAATTCACTCTTGTTTGTCTTATTAGTATTGCTATTAATTCTTTTATTATTAAAGATTAATATATGGAAGAGAGTGTTGAAAGTTGACGTTTTTGTTATAATATGTGAAATGTTTTCGTGACTTTGAAACGACAATTTTTGGAATTTGAATAGTAAAATTTATAGTAAAAAATCAGAACATTTGTTATATTCATTCTTTTGCTTCTTATTTTTACTCAAATGAATAATAAAGTCAAAAAGGTCAGAGAAAAAGTGACAAAATATTTTTGTAGAGACATCTATTATTTTGGTGACTTCTGTGTTTAGTAATGTTGTCGATTTTTTTTTTAATTATTTTAATACCATACTCATTCTATTATTATAATTATGAGAAGAATTCTCATTTCTTCATATTAAAAAAATAATAATAATATATTAAAAATATAATAATTGGGGTACTTTTACTTGTTTTATTAACTATTTATAATAATAACCATTATGCGCTTTTTGATATTAAAAACGTTTAAATAGTGACAAATTCGGAACGAGATCGTTATTGAATTGTAATTCAAATAAATGCTACTCCAATTCAACTAACTATTGTTTTAATTACAATATACAATATAAAATAACATTTTAACACTTGTTTTTTTATGAAGAACAGTCAATTGTCATGTGATTAATAAATAACCATAAAGTTATAATATTAACATTGAGTTTTGTCCCCAAAACAAACCACATTTCTCAATTCGAAAACCTCAAGTGGTAGAAAAGAGCCAATCAATACTAATTAATTAAATAAAAAAAATCAGGCGAATGATAATCAATAGATCACTTGAGTTTTATTTTTTTAAAAACCGTGATGATTGTAAACGGTGTTTTATCCCAGTACATATTCACTTTTTCTGGTGAAACAATTATTTTCCCAAAACTGTGATTTTCCAGTGTTTTTGCTTTTTTCAATTTTAAAATAGATATTCTGAAAAAGAGATGAAAATATAATTAAAATTACTACCATTTATTATAATTTAACTGTTGCAACAAACAAATAAAAAATATGAACAGTTTTCAAAAAAATCCACGCGAATGGGACAATAAAAAATAGCCAATGTCCTGTGGTATTTACAAATCAGATGAAGTTTCTATAAAAACATTTCAAAAACTATTAAACCGTTGAGGAACTGCAAATCTTCCGATTGATGAGTACCGCCCCAATGTTGACCAAAGAGCAGCTGAATCGATTAAAAGTCGTCAAGAGGAAGAGTCAAAGTGTTCAGAATGAGAATCGGCGGGAGATAGTCTATCTTTCTGTTTTAGATTGTATGGGCTATTCCTTTGTATTAACACGTCCCAAGAAGACTGTAGTAAAAAGTGTTCTTCCCTTCATTCACATTTCCAAAATAATAGATCCCAGTGGTGCAATAGTCTTATCTTATGAAGATATTCGAACGGAGGCTTACTCTTTAAAAATCGGTGAAGGGAAAAAAGACCAAGAACGTCGAATTACTCAATACGTCAAAAACAAAACAGTCAATTTAATGATCGACATGATCATAGGAAATCAATTCATTTTTAATAGTGAAGAAGGCCCAGTCAAACAATATTCAATCAACACTTTAACACCTCCACAACGAAGATTGGAATTCTTCGTTATGTTCGACGGAACAAACTGTTGGTATTTGGACGTCAAAAATCAAACGACGTGTGAGGCCATCGACATCATTCATAAAAATCTCTTCGACCAAGTCACGCAAAACAATTTCTCGGTCCCACCTTCCGCAATCGACTTGTCACATGTCATGCAGTTCATGCCGACACTTCCCGCTGACGCACAAAGCGTCAGCAATCAGGAAAACCAAGAAAGTGAAAAATCCGTGTCTAAACTATAATTTATTATTATTTAACTATATATATATTATTCAATAATTATTAGTTAATTATTCATATATTAGTATTTAACTATAATTTATTAGTATTTAACTCGAGTATATACAATGTACTTAATCGATATATAAATTCATTATATTATATAAAATATAACGACACTAAGATTTAAAGTAAATTAAAAGAACAACTTAAATTGATATCCCCAACTGTTTGCAGAGTTCCGTTTTCTCCTTAACAATGTCATCTGTGCGGAGTTTGATTTCTTCAAGTTGTTTAAGAAGATCAGATAGATCAATATTCTCTGCGATAGTTTGTGTTGGGGGATTGGATGGGGAAAGATTTGTAATGGATGATAAAGAAGGTTCTTGTTCGGCTTGTTCACCCCGTAAAGGCTGATCAATTGTAATGGATGCCACGTCTGGGGCAGTGTCCGTATTCGGGACAACGTTGATACCACTTGCGTTAATATATATGCTGACCGTTCCGGTTTTAATCACGTGATCTTGAGACATGATTTTGTCTTTTATTTTTCAAAGTTCAATTCTCTCTTTTTCTTCGTTTTATTTAACAAATTATTTATTTAATGAGAGTTAAATTATCTTTTATAAAATATATTATAGATTTATATTAGATCTATATAGTTTTACTATTTGAATGGTAAATCAATTAAACTATTTTATTATCAATTATTTCTATAAAATTTGTTTTTTTAATAATAAAACTCTTATTATTTGATGGATATAATAAAATATATAAAATAATATTTATTAATTCCAATAGTTAAAAAAAACAAAAAAATATTATTTACATTTTAATAACATAATAATTTACAAAAATTTAAAATACAAATTTATTAAAAAAATTATTTTAATTATTATATTTTTTTTTCAAATTTTTTATTATTTAATACAAAAAGTAAAAATTAATTTTGTTTTCAAAGAACATTTATTTGTTGTAAAATTGTTAAGTTGTTTTTTTTTTGTTTTAACAAAATTAAAAAAACTTTTTTTTTTAATTTAATTTATTATTATAATTTTTTTAATTCAATTTTTTAATTTTGAAAGAACTAAATATAATATAAAACACATCCATTAATTTTGGTGAAAATAAGAAGAAAAATGTTATTCGAAATTGATATAGAATTTGCAAGTAAACTCGGGAATTGTTTTTCTCAAAACAACTCAAATCAAAAACTATTTAAAAAATATAAAAGAATTTAATTTATTAATTTAAATACTATAATTATTAAAATTAATTAAATTATTAATTGAATAAAAGCAAACGACAAAATTATTTACTTAATTTCCATTTTCACTTTTTCTCGATCACATTCACGATCCAAATTAATCAAAATGAAATGCCTAAATAATCAGGACAATAACCCTAATTGCAAAATCGACGAAAATTGGTGAAAACAATCTTAAATTGTCTCCAAACACTATAAATAAAATGACAAAAAACATTTTGTGTTCTTCATCGAAAACCAGTTTGCAAGCAAAAAATACTCAAAACATCAAACCAAGAAAATACACAGAAAACATAAAACTGTGAACTCTCATTTTTTCATGAGTGATTCAGATTGCCCCTGCCTACAAAAGACTTTTTTTACAACTGAGCCTCAGCCCATGTTATTTGCGTATTGTAAAATCATGATCAAGGGTGTCGAGTTAATCGAAGGTCGCATCAACTCGCGCAATTTAATTCGGTACGCCACCGCTTATGGGTTTCTCAAAGAGATGATCATCTCACTCGCTCGAATTGAGATAAACTCGACACCACCCGCTTCCTTTATCTTTCGTGGGAACTCCGCGTTCACTCGGCTCTTTTTTTATTACTTAGAGTCCTCCACACAAGACTTTTTAGAGGCCGTTATAGGAAGTGTCGTAGCAAAAATGATCGACGACCCAAAACTCTATTTTGAGTCGATAGACCCAACACAGTCCGACAATGAAAATTTGTTGTTTGAGAATTTAGATAGCGTCACTGCTGTAATGGACGTCTTAGGAAAATTATTGTTGTCAAACTTCAATAAAATCCCGTTACAGGTCGTCGGGATATTACGGGACATCTTGTTCGAGGTGAAAAAAAAGGACCCCAATTTGACCGTTCGTTATAATACGTACAAAACAGTCTTCTTCTTACGGTACTTATTCATCGCTCTTAACAACGCAAAACAATACGTCCCAGTACAACTCGCACACGAACTCCCACAAATCGCTGAACAAATTAAAACCATTGTCAGGTTCGGACAGATGATTGTCAACGGAAGAAGCTCGCAAGACCAATTATCGGAATATGTCATTCAAGCGTGCAGTGGATTTTGTCAGTCGATGAGACTTGTGTTTAACGAAATATGTCAGTGCGAACCTCTGCGGCCTAAAGAGGTTGTGGGCATCAACTTTAATATCCAGAAACAAGTCTCGTTCGAATTGTTCAACTCGATTAAACCATTTTTGTCGAAATTTAAGACGGAACTCGACGCTATGGGGAAGTCAGAAGTGTTTGAGAAGGTCTTCACGTGCTCAAGGAAGAATGACAACTTCATTAGGAAGTTCGAACTTGGACCAATCATCGACTCGTCAACAAAAATGCATAGCTTTATGATGGAGAGGTTGCTCCTACTCCAAGAAGAAAACGAGGACTACGTCAGGAGGATCAAGGAGATTAAGTCGTCGATACAACGAACAACGACGATACTCAGTTTGGCAAATTCGAAAACACAACAACTCAATATCTCTAAACTATAAATGAATTTGATGAATGTTTGCGTTATTGCTGTGTTACCAATACACAACAACTCGAGAATAACAATACAATCATTTCAACCAATTCTCCAGCGAGGTGATTTTCGACTGGTCTTGTAATGAAAGAGAACTAATCACAGAGGAGATCATTTGTGGATTTGTGGTGGACCAATTGTCGAATGTGTCTTTCACCATACGTAACACATCTTTTGAAATAAGATTTCTGTTTTCAGGCACAAGGTATCGCACCAACATCGAGCAAAAGATTTTTAACACCTTTTCCGTATAAGTGATAAAAGTTCTATTTGTGAGTCGGTTGGAAATGAGCAAAAAACAAACTTTTGAAGAAGCAAACAAAACACCTTGAGGTTGTGACATGGATGGTCGACAAGGGGTTGTTGTGATAGCCACATATACGCATTTTCAATCGTAAAAATGCTCGAGCAATCAACCATCGCGATGCCATATATAACCGCCGCATACGTTTTGTTTTTCTGATTTCCATTTCTCGAGCCCATAATTTGTTCCAATTTTGCTTTCATGTCATAAGAGATACTCTTCATTGTGTATTTGTACAACACACCAGACAAAGTTGTTAAGTATACGTTCAGTGCTTGTTCGTCGTTTGTTTTCTCGATCGCTTTAATAACAAAGTTCCCCAGCATTTCGTGGTCTACAATTTCTGCCAAGGACAAATTACTTCCGATATACACCATCAACGGATCCAAATCACAGGCCCCTGGTTGTTCTGTCAAATTGCAATAGTTCATTACTGTATATTTTATAGTCTTTTTGGCGTACTTTGCGTACAACAAATTGCACTTCAAAAAGAGCATTTTGAAGAACGGGATGAGTGTGGTCAACACAAACTCTTCCAATGGAATTTTCTTAATGAAACAGTCCGTGTATTTCTTAAACCCATTTTCCTTCTCGTCTATCATATCGTTCAACATACAATAAATATCATCAAACACTTGTTCAACGGTTTTTTCGGTCAAAATGTTTTCCGGCCCCTTTTCAAGAGCTTTTGTCACCAAATTGATCATTTGTATTCTCTCATTTACCGCTACTTCTTGGCCCATGTGCATCATACAATTGGCGACTATCCCGTTGACAACTTCAGGCTTGTTTTGACATACATTCCAGTACTTATCAAGCCAATGCCCCAAAACGGCTATTGGCTGCATTCTTGCGTCGGCATTAACGTTATCCAACCCAATAATCATCACCATAAAAAACGAGGAAATATACTTCTTGACTCTGGCCTCGTTCTTTCTAACAAACTTTACAACAAAGTTAAACATGTTTTTCTTTTCTTTGTCGCGTGAAGCGTACACTTTGAAATTTTCGCCGGTCATAACGTTGCACCGCGAATGTAATTCGCTCGGGTCCGACGAGAACTCTGAGAGCACACTTTGCTCGTAATCGTCCTCAAAAAACTGCTCCTTTATTTTTGCTCGTTCCGCCTCGATGAGTGCGAGATTGCAAATCATTCTGTCAATCATATTTGACGAGATGCGTTTTGAGTTTTTCATGAAGTATGTTGTGGCAATTTCCAAAATCTCAAAACACGGCGACCAGTATTCAACGCCCTTGACAGTTAATATCCACTCCATTGATTCAACCAAAATTGCCTGACACTGAGCCTCTTGTGATTTGTATGTAGACGCAAATACCACAAGAAAGTTGATAATCATGCACCTTATTGTACATGAAGAATGACACGGTTCCGCCTCTCTCATGATGTTAGTAATTGTAACCATTAATAAACTATTACAGTTTTTGAGTAATTTGTATTTTAATAATTTTGTGAGAACATCCATACATCCATTAATCACAATGTCGGAACGAGTTGATTGAAGAGCGTCGAGAATATTGGTTATTAAGATGTAAAACAAATCATCCGTAAGTGGAACATCACAATCCAAAAGGGACATGAGGTGGTTGCATCCTCTTTGCTTCATCCGAGCAACAGTATCATGTAAAGCAAGATACCCAACCCTTATGTACTCGGAGAGATAGTCATCGTGGTTGCAATCGTTTCGAAAGATCCTCTGCATGATGATCATCGCGTCCTGACGATTCCGCACGACTTCGTCGGTACACATCGGTAATGTTATCTCCACCAAACCCTTGTAGTACTTCTTAAGAACAACGTTGGAATTTAATATGCCGTTGATCATTTGCAGAATGACCTGACGATCGGACCAACCCGAAGCATTCTTTACCAACATCTTCAACTTTGAAAAGACTTGAGATACACCAACCTTGTCAACCACCAAGCCGAACGTGTCTGTATGCAGTTTTAAAAAGGGACAAACCTCCCCTTCGTCTTTATTACAAAGCCACTCCTCGGTGTATTTGGGGACTTTCTTCATAATGAGAATGTAGCTTTCTAACAACTGTTGCCCGAGAGTTTTGTTCGTTTCAAGAAGTTTTGGAGAAATGTTGATACAACACATAATCAGCGAAATGGCTTTTTCGACCGTGGAGTAACTGAAGTTTTCGTTACCTGCAATGGTGACACTGAATGTGACAATGGTTTGGGTGTTAAGTCTAAACAAATCCGAATCGGAGTTTTTAATCTCGCTCAATGAATTAAAAACAGTGTGTTGGAGGATGAGTGGTGTTGAGGGTTTGAAACATTGTGAAATTAAGTTGAGATAATTTGGAATTAAAGAAACAAATTTTGGCGACAAAACCAACTTCGTGGCCAGCACATCGAGAAATTTGATCGAGAAAAATACCAGTTCTGGCATCTGTTTGTGTCCACTCTTCTGTAAATATACCAATGTTTTGTGGAGAGCCATGTTGTTGGAAAAATGGTAACTCAAACACTTTGTAATAGCGAAGGAAAATATTTGAAGTGCTGAAATGCGTTTGTTTTGCTGTTCGGCGCAAAACTGTTGGTGGAGAACAGGGTAGATTTTAGAACAAAAAACACTCTCGGAATGCAATATGGCTATAACGACTTCAATAGTCGCTTGGAAATCGGATATTAACACGTTTTCTTTGGACTTGACCCAGACTGCAATGAGTCTGTCTAAAACAGATGAATGGAAGGAGGGTTGTTTTTGTAGAAATACGTCACTTGTCAAAACGACAGTTCTGAACTGCGAAAGTACAAAGCGAGTTTCTGGTGCTCTCTCTTTTTTAAAAAAAGCGAAGTGTGCATCCACAACTTTAGTGACGTCTTTTCGTGTACAATCTTTGTAGATGGACATGTACGTCTTGTACTCAATGGAGGGTTGTTCTGTGTGCGAGAAGTTCATCAAAAATGTCTCCAAGTCATTGCCGACCCGTTCCATTCTATTTATTCAGTTTGTTATTTCCTTACTAGTTATTATATTCATATTTATTAGTAAATATATTAACAAATAAAAAACTATTTCAATACTATTTTATACTAGGAATGATATTTTTATGATTTTTGGAAAATCAAAAACACAATTTGATCTTAAAAATTGTATTATATTAGCGCAATGATCTTTTTAGTATTAGTTGTCCTTGCAAACGCAGGTATTTACAAAGAGGCGAAAGAGGAAGTGCAGGAGATGTTAGGCAAAGCGATATTGAACGAGAAGCCATGCGAAAAGAAAACTCCGCAGAACACCACAAACACCAAATTCGAGAAATTGACTGTAGACCTTAAAATGGAAGATATTCGTGAGAAAATGCGGAACACAAAGGTGATCGTCGAGGCTGAGAAACAAACTACACTTTCAATGGTTACTAACGGATACCGAAAATGCAAATATAACGTGACAATATCCGAGAAAAAACAAGTCGCGCCGTGCAAGAAGTTCTTAAACGACTACAAAAACAAACAACCAAAGTGGATGTCTAAAATCGACAAAACACTCGCTGATTATCCAAAAGACTTGACCAAATTGACTCCTCAACAAAAAGCCGAACTTGCACAGAAACTGATGGACGAGAAGTCCTTCAATGAAAAAGTCTCTTTCAAGAAACTCATTGAGAAGTTGTGAGCGTTTTATAACTAACTTTTGATCTCCGTCTTATTCACTTTCACTCGTCCTTGTATTATAATTATATAGTAAATTTATTATAATTTATAATTTGATTTGACCGAGAGAAATGGAGAATTAAATTATACTAATACATTAATTAAAAAAATATTAAAATAAAACACATTTTCTATGGAAGAAAATGTCATACAAAAACCAGAATAATAGTACATTTATAATAATAGAAACTACACAATATAAAAAGAACAAGAAAAAGTAACTCGAAAAAAACAAACGAATGAGAATTAATCAATGTTTGGTCTTATTCTCTACATTGGTGTTAATATTTTTAGTGGGACAACTCACCCTCTTTAGTCCAAGGCGACTTCTTGTGGACAATAAAAATTATGTTCGTGACAGCAATCTGAGCGACAACGAAGAAATGGAGAAGAGGAAGGACAATCTTCCGAAGGTGAATGAAACGGCGTATAACCCACTGATTCGTCCAATGACGTATCCCATCCCTTCTCCAAAAGAAGAAAAGAAATATAATATTGCGGTGTTACCACTTCCTGGAATGAGAGTTACACACACCCCAAAACACAGTCATATGAACTTCACGGTACTGAGTTATGATACCACTACTAAGAACAATTGGTGGCCATCTAAAGGGTATTACATCGGAATATTTGGATTTGAATATCAGACAGTCAATAAAGAGCAATACACATATCAACAATATCAAGAAGATATCACAATCAATCACTACCTCTTCGAAGCATCAAAGAATAAACAGCTCGCTCAATTCGACTACGTCTTCATCGCTCCAGCAACTATCCAATTCGACGCTAAAATGTCGGACGACCTCTACGAACTCATTAACCACGCTTCTCAACTCGACGAAGAAATTTGTTTCATACAGAGTTATATGACTAAAGAAGATAGAACAAAGGTCGGAATGGTTCAGAATCAATACCGTTTGAAGGTCGAGTGGCCTCTCTTCTCGTATCATAGTCTCTCGGGTATGATCATCCCACCTCCTTTAATGACTAAAATCACTTCATTTGCTATTACTGCTAATTACTTGAATAGGTATGACCTCCTCGCTCAACACTTTTGTGAGATCGTCGACCAACCTGTTATTGTCTCCCCTTTCAATATTTACAACTTACAGAAGAACAGCTATAACTAATGGATTTGATTAATTTTACTAGTATGTATTATCTATTTAACTATAATTAAACTATTCATGTAAATGTACTAATTATTAGTATTTGTTTACTTATTATTAAACTAGTTTGTGAAATGGATGAGTATGTATTATTAGATTAATTATAATTAAACTATAAATTGTTTGATGACTCATCAAGAACTTCGAAGGATCAAATGACACAAGAAGTTAAAGAGACGTGTGAGATGAAATTCCGAGCTTACGACAGCGTGACAAACAGTGTTCGTGTAGTCACAGTTTTGTTTCCCACTCCGGAGGTTTTCACTGAAAAACTGAATGAGGAACTTTTCCTAAGAAATACACAGCCGATCTCTAAAACAGAGTTTGACAATCAACTCAAAATATATTACGACGGCGTAAGGTCAAACGCTAGACTACAATATACTCAAAACGGTGATATCTCGCTCAAAATATCTGATAAGAAGTATGACCTCATCCAGAAAGGTAACACTTATACTGTCGTGTTTGTTTTTATTATTGTATTATATTTTATAATTAAATATACTATACAGTTTAATACAATTTACTATAAACAACACTTTTTTATAAATATAGTTTGTTTTATCATCAAAATATAGTACAATTCATTTCCAGTATTCCAAAGAAATTGTATGTAAGAGATTCAATTGAACATGAAAATCTCATGTCCGCATATCAGAACGTTTTGAAAGAGCGCGAAAGGTTAGACATATTTAGAGGAGACCAGATAAAGATATTTCCTGTAACACTTTCAAAAAGTTTTCTGGAGAGCGACGAAGAAGAACTTGAAAATGATGACCAAACTGAAAAAAGACTTCTTGACATCAAGAATGGGAAAGATGATGATTGATTAATTATAATATATTAACTATTCTTTGTTATTCCTTAATAAGATATAGTGTATTGGTGTATAATAATAATAGAGAGGTGCTCTTTATTGTATTATTATTATTAATACATTTTATTATATTTATCATCTATTCTTTTTTCATGAAATTATGATAAAAACGATTATTAAAGATTATAATAAAATTTACTAAAATGTATTATACAAATAATTAGTAGTTTAATAACATTTATATTATATTAAAACCATGTATAAGATTTCTATTGATATAGTTTCTTATAAAGAAGTAACTACCCATCAATAAAATCAAAGAAAACACAGTCAATCATCATCATCAGCTCTTTTCATCTTTTTCAAATACTTGTCAAGCCACGCGATGATTGACCTTCCCTGTCTATCGAGGTCTTTTGCGTTTGGAAATTCTTTCGGTAGTTTAACGACAAAATTAATCCCATCTTCGTCTTCACTTTCATCATCTTTGCCGTGGTCATCTTCTTCGTCTTGTTGCATCATTTCAGCAAAACACAACTTCTTGTCTTGTTGCAAATATTCTCCGCATGAAAATCCGTATTTGTAGATCCCAATGACAAGGTCCTTATCACAGTCGTTATTCCACCACTTTGTCAGTTGATTGAAGTTGCAGTTCTCGTTTGGGATCTCGATGAGTGCTTTAACAACGTCCGCAGAATTCTCAAACAGCGTCGACAGCCGATTAATGAATTTCAGTTTGTTTCCCCACGACTTCACGTTACTTGCTATCCACCGGAACTCGTCCTCAAGAGGATATTCCTCTATCTCACTGACCTCGCTCTCACGTTTCCCTTTCAACTCATAAAAGCACACCAACAGCTTCACAAAATACTTCTTCTCGAGATTTTGCTCAGAACAAGACCCAATGCAGTTCTGAAGAAAACGGACACTGATGACGTGCAGGTACTCCTGATTGACTTCTTCTCCTACACGCGCTCGGTCTCTGAGTATCGTCCAGTTGATTCGTCCATAGTCTATCACTGCATCGTACCACATCCGTTTATTCTCTTCACTCATCTCCTCCTTCACCTCTTTCTTCCTTTTCTTCTTCCCTATCTCAAGAACTATCTCTTCGTCTTTCGTTAACTCATCTCCTATCGTCGCACTCGATATCCGATTCACGGTGCTCCGTCGATATCGTGTAAATTTCAACCCCTCCAATCCTCCCTTCAATCTCTCCACCTCACTCGTCTCAAAGGATTCGGAATATTTCAATATGTCTTCAATCAACGCATTGAGGGCATCACGCTCACTACTGATCTTCCCTTTGCTCTCATACTCCCCAACTATCGTGTCAATATGCCCAAATATCTCTTTCATAAACTCATCTTTCTTCTCTTCCATCCACACTTTGCGTTTCTTCTCCGCACTTCTCCCACCACGTCCTTCAAAGATATCACTGAACTCTTTGCTCAATTCACTCACACTCATGTTCCGCGGTAGGACTTTCTCCCAGAAGTTCTTGTCATTCACATCAACAGCGTCCGCCTCGACTTGGAACGTCGCAGTCGAAAAAGAACCACCCGTCACACTGTCGCCTTTCCAAACAACCTTCGACGACCTCTTTTCAAGAATCTGTTCAATGTCTTCCTCACAAAACTTCGACGAAGACTCCTCATCATCTTTGAACACCCCATACGCTCCATACTTTAACAAACTCTCAATCTCCGCTTTACTCAACTGCGTTTTCTCTTTCGAGTCATTCGAAGACGTCACATTTGCAAGCACCGCCTGGTCCAACCCAAGTTTCTTTGACGCTCGTTCAAACATGTATCTCTCATACGTGTTCTTCGATACAAGTCGATACACCTTCACCTCCTTCTTCTGTCCAATACGATGACACCTCGCCTGCGCTTGTAAATCGTTTTGGGGGTTCCAGTCGCTGTCGTAGATGATAACGGTGTCCGCCTCACTCAAATTGATACCAAATCCTCCCGCTCGCGTGCATAAGAGAAACACAAATTTATTCATCTCGGGATTCATAAATCGATCAATCGCATTCTGTCGGTCCAGCGCTCGAATACTTCCATCAAGTCGTTCATACAAGTATCCTTTGTATTTCAAATATTTCTCGATGATATTCAGCACCTTTTTCAACTGACTAAATATCAACACTTTGTGTTTGTCTTCGTACAACTTCGGTAACAACTTGTCCAGTAACACAAGCTTCCCCGATGACTTAATAAGTTGTTTGAAGTATTCCTCGCTGTTCTCCGCAAACTGTGCAGTGTCCTTTTCCTCCACTCCACTAATTAAATAGGGGTGGTTACACACCTTTCTCAGTTGCATCATTAAATTCTATTGTATTAGTAAATTAATTCTATAATATAGTATTATACTATATTATACTATTTTTGAATAGATTCAAACCTGCAGATTTGGCATGTTACTTCCAACACACCCTTTATTCAGAAACTCTCGATTCTTTTCATACAGAGCTCGATAATATTGTTTCTGCACCATTGTCAGTTCTACTTCTATAACAGTCTCTTCCTTCGGGGGTATCGACTTCTCGACATCCGACTTGACTCTTCTCAGCAGAAACGGTTTAATGCTCTTTTGCAATTCAGTGACTTGTTCCGGGTTGTTATCGATATTCCCGTACATTTTATCAAACTCCTCCAACGACCCAAACTTTTTTGGTTCAATATAGTTGAGGAGTGTCCACAGTTCTCCCAAATTATTTTGTATAGGTGTTCCCGTCAACAAGATCTTGTGGTCTGTCTTCAACGAGCTTAACGTCTTGAGTAACTTCGAGTCTTTATTTTTGAGTCGTTGTGCCTCATCGATGACTACCACAAACCAGCTGATCTGTTGGAGATCTTCAAAATCTGCTATTAAAGTTTCGTAAGTCGTTACCATGACATTAAACTTCGTTTGATTTGTATTTTTATTCCCTTCTTCGTCCGTATAGAACCACTCATACTTCTTCACCAATTTCCTATTCTCTTTACTCCCCGAGTACAATATGACATTCAAATCAGTCCATTCCGAGATCTCTCGATGCCAGTGTTCTACCATTCCCAACGGCATTACTATTAAAAACGGTCCATGTAACTTCTGATACGAATGGAGATGCTCCAAAAACGTAACAACTTGGACTGTCTTCCCAAGCCCCATCTCATCAGCCAAAATACAACCTCTCCCTTTACACCAGTTATATACCATCCAATTATGCCCTTCTAATTGATACGATCGAAGCGTGTTATTGTTCTTATATACCGGTGATTCTATCTTCTTATTCCACACTCGCTCCTTTAACGGTTGGACAAATTGATAGTTGTTATACCGGTAATACTCCTCTATTTTACTCCCGTCATTCTCCGTTATCTCCTCCGTGTTCTCCCACGTCGCCTCGTTATACCCAAGTTTCTGCCACTTCACTAAACAGCGCGTTTTGTCTTTACTCATCGAGATGACTCGATCGATCGTCGTATACTCTTGAGGTATCATTTCCTCTTCTTCTTCCTTTTTCTTCTGAAGAAAGCGCTTGATCTTTTGTTTGTTCGCATTCACATTGCCGTCCATCGTCAGAAAGACATTCTCCGGTAACGTGTCGACGTGGAGGTACGACATCCCTCGCCACTTCACTAGAACAAATCTCTGGGAATTCTCCTCTTTGATGCCAATGATTTTGTCTAAGATCTTCGGTTGGCCGATACTATCGGGTATCCCATTCTCATACGTCTTTTCTTTCTTTTTTTTCTCAAGCGTTTCGTCAATGTCATCATCTTCATCTATTAAAGCAGAGGGCTGTCGACTTCGTTTTCTTAATTCATAATGCATCTCAGTCGGCTCTTCTTCCATTTCTTCTAGAACAGCATTCTTTCGTTTCGTCTTTGGCTTCGCAACCGGAACGGCCTTTGCCCGTTCGGAGTTGCCAAAGAAGGAAGGAAGCGCTTGACTCTCGCTTGACTTTTGTTTGAGTAATTGAGAGGGTGTGGCGTCAAGAGAGTGAAGAGAGATGGGAGCGAGATTGAGTGGGGTGGAAAGAGGGGGGAGTGAGAGTTTGGGCGCCTTTGACAATAATTGAGAGTTGGAAAGTGATGGGAGATTGTCGGGTTTCATTTTTTTGTGAATTTTGTGATTTTCTATTTTTTGTTTTTAGATTTTTTTCTCTTTTCGATGAGTTTTTGGCAGTAGAGTGTGTGGGTATGTGTTTGGCGATGCTTTGTGTTGAGGGGCGGTGCAGTGTCATTGTAAGCAATTTCAAACAGTAAATGATGAGAATTGGATCAGATACTTTTACTTGACAATTTCGAGTTAAGGAGAATGGAGATGATCTGAATTATGAAACGCAAATCAGATATTGACAATATGAAAACGTGATTACAAAGAGCGTAACGTGTCTGATTTATTTCATTATTTTATTTGCGTTATGATTTATTTATTAATTTATGAAGAGGAGAGATTGAAAAAATAAACTAAAAAACGCGGTTTTAAGGTGCTGTCGTTAATACTTGGTCTTACATCATCGTTATCACCGTTCCACCACACATTTCAATATTATTTATTACTCTTCTTGTTTTGTATGTTTATCCAATAAATCAAAAGTAAAACAACACTTTAAATTTTATTAACTCTTGATTTTTTTATATAATCTCTTGTTTTATATAATAATTTTAACTATACTTTTAATTGTTTTTATATATTATTATCAGTTTTTCATTAATTAATTTATATTTTTACTTATAAACTGTTTTGAACACATTTTTAAATACTAAAAAGTAATTCTTTTTTACTATTTTGAAAAAACACAAATTAAGTGTTATATATAACAAAAAAAATACTAATTTTTAGATTGTAATTTTTAGTAACATTATTAATACATTTTTTAGTAAAAATAAAATATTACTAAAATTGTTAGTTCGAATTATAAATAAAATTAACATATAGTTTATACTAATAAATTATTTTACTTAATAAAATATATAAACGTTATTATAATGTTAATACATTTTAATTATAATTATAAAATATTAATTTTTTAATTTAACAATTATAACATTTAAAAATATTAAACCATCAAAAAAAATGTGTTTATATCATCTAAAAAATCATTTTTTAAAAATCAATGCTTTTCTTTGTTTTTTTCATAACCGTGTTTTCGGCTGATGTAACGCCTGCTGGACAAAGCCAAAATACAACTCTTTCAAATTCCACAAAACTAACAAACGAAACCAACACGACACTCCCCAACATCCCACAAAACACAACCACTCCAATAACTCCCACAACAATTCCAGTTCCACAAGTTAACAAAACGAAACTCAATCCACCTCAATTTGTAACAGAACCAAAAGTTAAATCACTGGAACTTCCACCAAAAGGTGTCCCAATGGCTCAAGCCATTCGAGGTGTAATGCAACAGAAACAACTTAACCAACAGAAAAAAATCGTCCAAAACGAAACAAACAAAGTCGAAAAGAAAGCGAAAGAAGACAACACAAAAAATCTTGAACATAAAAAATTGGTGAAAAAACTCAAATCCGCAAAAAAACACAACAAAATTCTTGAGCAAAAACTCAAACTTGCTAAACTTTCCCAAAAGAACGAAAACGATGAGGAACAAAAATCAAAGCTCAGAAATAAAATCAAATCTCTCTACACCGAAATGACAACCAAAAAGCCAATCTTGTTGTAATCAAGTTCTTGATCTTCAAATTTTGATATTTAAAATGTTATTAATAACATTTTTTATTAATGTATTTTTTAACTATAAATATAATAAAACCAACTATACAATTTGATGAAAAGAAAGGGAATTAAAAAAGTTAAATGAGAAGGAAAGTGATGAAACACAATAAATAGCTCTTCCTATTTCCAAAACGAAAAATCAGAATGAGAATACTATTAGCGTGTATGTTGATGGTATCTATGGCCGAGCAAAAAGAGTATAAAGTGATTGGATACTTCTCTGCTTGGGCTCAATACCGTAATGGCCAATTGGGTAAATCGAATTTCCAGTTCCTTCCAAAACATATAGATCCAACGCAATACGACGTATTAAATTATGCGTTCGTAGGAATCGATAAAAATCAACAAATCACTTTTCTCGACGAAAATGACGGAACGACAATTCCTCAAGTTATCAATCTGAAGTCTCAAAATTCAAAACTAAAAATCTTTGCGTCAATTGGAGGGTGGGACTTTTCAAGTGAAAAGGCGACACGTGGCATCTTCTCAAAGTTGTCAAAATCTCGGGAGGAACGAGCGGCATTTATCAGGAACGCCGTTTCGTTCTGTCGGCGCTATAACTTCGATGGAATTGATATTGACTGGGAATACCCAGGCGATGAAGACAATGAAGGTTCCAAAGAAGACGTCAACAACTTTGCGGCTCTGATGAAGGAGTTTTATGAATACAAAATCAGTGAAGCCCAAAGCAGCGGAAAGGCCGAAATATTGTTATCTGCTGCGACGTCCTCGTCGAAGGAATTTTATGGGAATTACAAGCTGAGTGAGACGAGTAAATACGTTGATTGGTTCAACGTGATGACTTACGATTACCACGACTCGGACGATGACCGTGTTAATTCGCACACTCCGTTAAAATCGCTCAACAGCGGTTCTGAGTCGATTGAGACCACAATTAACGATTATGTCTCACAAGGAGTTCCCCTTGAAAAGATAATACTTGGCATTGCATTATATGGGCGGGGGTGGAGTTTAGAGACAATTGTTAATCACAATATTGGTGATAAAGCAATAGGACCAAGTAAACCAGGCGCTTATACACAAGAAGAGGGACTGATGGCAAACATCGAAATCGAAACGAGAACAGTTAACGAGAGATATGACCTGACGGCGGTGTGCAAGTATGGGTGGTACAGTAATCAGTGGTTTTCATTTGACGACGAAATCACAATTAAACTGAAGGCTAAATACGCCAAGGAAAGGCAACTTGGTGGGGTTATGTTTTGGGCAATTGACTTGGACCCAGAGATGAGGTATATCAAGCCTGTGATCGATGAGTTGAAAAACTAAACTCGAAGACACAAAATACTATACTTTAATTATAAATTAATTATAATTAAGCTATTAATTTTGAATAACAGAATCTGTCATTTATTCATTATATATTTATAAATAGCTATGATATAGTTAAACTCTAGTTAAAATAATAACATATGTCTTATTAAAAACAAATTCTAATAACTTATTATAATAAGTTAATTTAAAAAACTAAGGAAAGAACAAATTAAAATCAATTGATGAGCAAAATACGTGAAGCCCATGAAAGCTACACGACATTGAACGTCTTGAAACGAATAGAAGAAGAGAACCAACACACCGGAGAGAATTTTGAGATCATCAAAGAGTCAACTGAACGGATCAAAGCGTCGATAACTACGCAAGAGGATATTTCGAGCTCACTTGCCGAGTCGAAAAGTCAATTGTTTTGGATGAAAGTCACCGCAAACCAAGAGGAGATCATTTTCAAAGGTGGGCTCCTTTTTTATATTTTAGTAATCATCTATATAATACTCACAAGAACAGTCATCGCGTGGTTCTTTGCAGCCGAACAAAAGTAATTAATAGGAGTTGTATTTTGTGACGAATGAATGCGTAAGAGACTGTTGGCTTTGGTTTCGTTCTACTCATACTCTACTATAATTAAATAATACATTATAGTATTGGTTTATTAATAGATTCAATAGAATAACAATGGTTATTTACTAATAAATAAATAGTAAAATTATATAATTTATTTTTAATTATAAATATAATTTACTTTTTAAAAATCATTTCAAAAATAAAAATGAAAGTTTTAATTTTGGACAAAAAAAATTTGAATTTCTGGGTTTTATTTCTAATTTCTTGAAAATGAGAATTAACACTTCAATAAACTATAATGAATTTATTTCGTCAACGATAAATTTACTAAACACATTTTTGAAAAACGGAGGTATTATTTTGGAAGAAAATTATAAAAAAACTAAAAAAATTCAACAAAACGAATGAGTTCTGTGGACGAGTGTTTGGAGATGTTGTGGCAAGGCGAATATTTAAAAGAAAATGTTTTTCGTGATGTGATTTATCCAAAAGCCAAAGAAATTCTATCTCAAACCGAAAATGTGTTGTCAATAGCCCTTCCAATCACCATTGCTGGCGATTTAGTTTGTAATTAGTTTAATTATTAGTATTATAACTATAAAATACTGGTTAACTGATTTTACCCCAAGCATGGCCAATTTCCCGACGTTTTAGAGCTTTTCAGGGTCGGAGGGCGTACGCCTGAAACGAACTACATATTTATGGGTGATTTTGTAGATCGTGGAGTCAATGGGATCGAAGTCTTTCAGTTGTTGTTGACTTTGAAGGTGAAATATCCCAAACGCATCAACTTACTTCGAGGCAATCACGAGACTCGTCAAATTTCCCAGACGTATGGCTTCTATGATGAGTGTATGAAAAAGTATGGCAATTCCGAGATGTGGAAAATGTGTTGTGAACTTTTTGATTTCTTGGCATTGTCAGCAGTCATAGACAATCACATTCTATGTGTCCACGGCGGGTTATCTCCAGACATTAAGACCATCGACGACGTTTGTACTCTAGTACATTAATACTATAATTTTACCATACATTAAACTAGTAAATTGATACTATAATTTTATTATATTTTCATAGAGTACATTTATAATTAAACAATTAACGTCGACTAGTACATCGAGATAACGGACAGATAAGGAAACTGGAACGAGTTCGTGAGGTCCCACATGATGGAGCGATGAGTGACTTGTTATGGTCTGACCCCGACAATGATACAGAGAAGTGGCAACCCTCCGTCCGAGGTGCCGGGTACTTATTTGGGAAAGAAGCGGTCGATGAGTTTGTCCGCGTGAATGACCTGCAGTTTGTTGCAAGAGCTCATCAAATAGTGATGGAAGGGTTTGAATGGAAATTTGATGAAAAAGTGTGTACGGTGTGGTCTGCGCCGAACTATTGTTATAGATGTGGGAATAGAGCGTCAGTGATGGAGTTGGATGATATAGGAAATCGCAGTTTCTTGTTATTTGATGCGGCGCCAGAGGTTTGTTTTATAGTATTAATTAATAATTAATTAATAATAAATATTGGTCATTTTGTAAAGGCATAAAGTATTAATAAAATAGAATGAAAGAACTAAAGAGTCGCATCAGGAGTCATACAAAACGTTTTTAACGATGGACCATTACTGAGAAATATTTGCAAATCATGGTGGTGTTAATTAAGATATGGTTTTATAGTACTATTGTTTAGAATTTGTTTTCCGTACAATTTGTCATTAAATCAATCACACAAGAATGGGAGCGGAGATCAGAAATTTCATTCTTTTATGAAACTATATTAAAATGCTATTAAAATTAATAAGTAATAGTTCCACAGTGATAGAAAGAAAGTGAGAACAAAGAGACAATAAAAGGCATCTTCAACACTTAAAAAATCAAATGAATAGTTTCCTTCTATTGTTAGTAGTTAGTGCGTTCAGTCAGACATATGAGTGTTATAATTTAACATATGGATTCTATTGTTATGATAAAAGTATTTTTATGCATTGTAGAGGTGAAAATGCAAAGGCAGTTTGGTTGAAGTGCAGAGGAGGAACTGTTTGTAAATGTGGGAGAACTACTTATAACCCATGTGTGTTTGATTACAATGACGTGGACGATTGTGAAGGGAAGCCTGGGAGCTACTTGAATGAAAAATCGTTAACTCCGCCTGAAATAATCGAGGAAGAGTCTTCAAATACTAATAAGCCAACAACTCAGTCCACTGAGAAGAAACCAAGTGCTGCTTTCTCGTATTTGTTGTATCTCAGCGTTTTATTGTTCGCTTTAATTTAAACTTTTAATTGTTAATTATTTTAGAGAAGAACTATTAATAGATACCAATACGTCAAAGTGAATGATAATTAATTAGAAGGTAAAGTCTCATAGTAATAACATAAACAATAGAACTCCTGAGATAGAAAAATAATTCACTTCATCTCTCTGGTTGTAATTTTTCTCAGCTTGACATCTGCCACTTGTCGTACAAACGTAACCAGAGCCACAAACTCCACAACTTGGATAACAACCATCTTGCCAAATATTGGTCCCATCTTTAATTGAAACATTTGTTATTGTACATTCAGTTTGATAACAATTGACTGTTTTGTAATCACAATTGTATTGATTAGTTAACTCGCTTGTTCTTGTGAAAGTGGCTTTTTTTAAAGTCATTGTGGTATTAATTGGGATGAGTGTATTTACAATTACCATATTTGCATAGACACGAGATCCTTTATTGATTGCCACTCGCATGTACACAGTCTCTCCATCTTCTCCATAATAGTATTTGGTTTCAAGATCTCCAAAAACTTCTCTCTCAGCAAGGGTATAGTTTTTGGAATATTTGTTTCGAGCATACCTTGTTGCTTGTAACTTAAATCTACTAACGTCTTTTATTTTGAGTTCAAGGTACAACTCTTTGAAGTCGTCACCTAAAAGAATTTCACTTGAATAATAAAATGCCAATGAAGCCAAACCCCTAGTTGGGTCGACAATAGTAACTATTGGTATTATTACAATTGTATTATTCACTATATCAACAGGTTTACCATCTCCGTTCAATTGTAGTTGCCATATATCCCATAGCAATAAAGTGGATTTCGTACGTGGAACACCTTCTGTGAACACTTCTTCATCAATAATAAAACGACATGACTTATTCTTTCTTGATTCAAATGAAACATCAAAGTCGATGGTTTCTTCGTTAGTGATATTAACAAGTGGGGTCGTTATTTTATCGTTATTAATTGATATTAAACTTAAAGTGACCATCTCTTCTATGGCAGGCAAAATGAATGTGGCGTCCTTTTCCATTGGTATTTCTCTTTCCATTACATTGGACTTTATTTTTATTCTCTCTACTATCTTGTTGGAGTTTCCTATTTGAATTACAACACCACTTGAATTCATTCGCACAACGTAAATTGAAGGAGGTCTACCAAGAGCAATTTCAGTTGGTGCGATGGTCACTTGAGATAAGTAGTTAATTGATCCTTGTAGTCCAGAACTGAGTCTGTTGTATAAATATGTATCTATTCCAATAATACTATTTTTGATATCATCTGTCTTTTCTTCAAACTCTAAGTTCATCCATCCTCTTACCATACAATAGTATTGAATTTGTGAAGGGCCCACAACTAATAAATATTCCCCACATTTTGCTGTGGAATAATTCAAACGATCAAGGTAGAAATTGGTTCTTGAAGTGTAGCACCCTATGTTAAGATTTAGTCCTTTAATCTTCTTATCTGCATCTTTAAGGTTATCATAACATTCCCATTTTTCTTTTACAACAACAGAAGATGAAGTGTAATCAACTGCTATAAAGTCGTTGACACAAATTGATTTGGTGTCATTATTCTGTGATAAAACAGAAATACAACAGAGTAAGATACAATAGAATGGCATAATAATTCAATTTAAACAGATAAAAAGTCTATTAAATAACACCCAAAGCAAAAATATTGTTTATTATTAGAGTCTTATTATTTCCTAACTGTAGACCAAATACAAGAAAAATATTTTTGAAAAACCACATTTCCTGTTTTATACGTACAAATGTTGTTTTAATGTTTCGACGTGTATCAAGGTTTTGACAAACCATTTTAATACTTTTTGAATTACAATGAACAAATTTCCTTATTCATTATTAAAAAAGGTCCAAAATTTACTTTTCATATTTAGTTTTTACAATGGTATAAAAATTATTAATTATTAGTCGAAACCTTAGTATTACATTTGTTATAATTATTTATAATTATAGGCAAATTATACCACCTAATTTGTCTTACTGGTTTTGGATTTGGAGTGTTGATACTTTTTATATAATCAATATTGAACTGTCTTTGAAACCAATTGATATTATTACTTTACTATTCAAAGTTAGTAATACCTTGTTTGGTTACAATAAAAATAAAAATACTAATGTTTTGAATTTAGTAAATATTTTGACTTATTTGGTATCATTTTCATATATTCCAATTATAGACAATGTTTACGGTTCGAGTATTTACGAGGCGCCAGAAACTTATTGGGTGCCAGAATTATTTTAAGAACTGAAATGAGTTTGGCACTCATTTTCATATCAATTATCATCAAGAAAAAAAAACAAATAATAAATAAATAAACAAAACCTTATTTTTTACATCAATCAATCCTCTAATTTCTTGGCACCCATTAAATACTCTATCTGTATTATTTCCATGTTAAGTCTCAATTAATATTTTTTAATTAATACACTGCTTAAAATAGTATAAGAGTGTATTGATAAAAATTGAATTGAGTTGCAACCTAAACAGCCTCAAGCTAATTAACTATATACACAGTTAGTTTACTGAACTATAGTTGGCTCACAAACTAAATTTTAGCTAACCGTATTTGAATTTGAATTAAAGATCACCACAAAATGGTCGTGCGGCATAAAAAATGAACACCAATGATTCAAGTATTAAACTTAAAATAATAAAAAAACGGAAATAAAAAAACATAAATTTCAATAAACAATAGAGATAATTAATTATAAACCCGAAATTATAAAGGAAAAAACCGCAACACCAAGTCTACAACCATTTTATGCTGAACGACAATTTTATACTTGGCTTTAAATAAATTACAATTATAACATTTGTTATTAAGAACTATATTATAATTAATTAACTATATTACATTATTATATATTTTAGTTGATTAATATTATTTTATAATATTGTACTATTTTTAAAATAAGATTTAAATCATAATTTTTTAATATTTTTATTATATTTTGATTAACTAAAAAATAGTTAGTGTGCCAACTAGAGTTAAATATAGATAAACAATGTATATAATAACTATATATATGGTTAATTAATCATTAATTAAATAATTAATTGAGAGGTTGTTTACTTCTCAAATTAAAAAGAGATTTCCATTCTTCTTTCTGTTTAATAACTATTTCAATAGAAATTAAAATTACATAGTAAAGTTAACTTCTTCTTAACTCCTCAGATTGCCACGTCACAAGATTTAAAAATCTTTTCATGAAAAATCAATTCAACCCACTTCACATGACCTCGACTTGTGCTTTACTCTTCTCCTCTTGGTTTTCATCTTTCTTCTCCTCAACGGGGGGCTCCTCTTTCTTTTCCGTCTCTGTATTCCCCTCTTCCACCTTTTTATCATTTGCCTTCACCAACTCGCCTTGTTCTACAATGAGACTCTCCTTCTTCGCCTGTTCAATGTCTCGTTGTTTCTGCAATTCTTTCAGCTCCTCCTTTCTCTTCAACGCGTCCGCCTCGATTTTTTTCATCGTTTCAAAATAGATCTCCGCCTTCCCCTTTTCCATGTTGAGCGACCTCGCAAAGATTTCAATTTGCTTCAAACAGTCTTTGATATACAAAGTCTCAAATTCTTTCGTTCCCAAATCTTTCAAAAACGGCCCAACCATCTTCTTTTCGTAGCTCTTCAATATCTGCGGTTCGAGTTTCTCGTTCATGACAAGACTCAAAGTCCGAAGTGTAGAACACCGGGACAATGTGTATGGAACAGTCCTCAATCGGTTATTTGAAAAGTCCAACGTATCAATGGACTTCAATGCGCTCATCCCGGGTGGGAGGACATACAATTTGTTGTGTGTGCACGTTAATGTTTTTAGATTCACCAACTTCTCAATTTCATTTGAGATATACTCAAGGTTGTTAAAGTTCAATCGGAGTTCGACTAATTGGCTGCAATACACCATACCAGTCGGGAGTGAAGTCAGTCTGTCGGTTATTATAATATAATAATAAATATAATAATAAATATAATATAATTATATTATTATATAATTATATAATTATAACAAACTGATTGTGAGTAAAGTTTAATGCTCTCAAATTGGAGAATATAAAGAAGTTACTTGGTAGCTTAGAGATTTGATTGAAAGAAAGATAAATGTTTTTCAACTTCATTAAGTTGGTGAAACACAAAGGAACTTCCTTTAATTTGTTGTTGTTCATATTCAAATCCTCCAACTCATATAACGATCCGAACTCTTGTGGGACTTCTTGAATTTCGTTGAACGACAAATTTAATATTTTGCATTTTTGAATTAAATTAACGCATGGAGGGACCTTTTTAATTCCTTTCTTCGAAAGGTTGACCTCCGTCGCACCCTTTTCGCCTTGTTTTTGAATGGTCTTTTCAAGCCCAGCTCCCATCTAATGGTTTTGGGATATCTAGTTGGTTCTTTTTATTTCTCAATTCTTTGAAGAGATTTTTAAACAAAGTCAAAATCAATAAGAAAATCAAAACGAATTACAAAATGGTTAATTATAATTAATTATACCAATTTCTTTTAGTTAATTGGATAATTTGGTTGGATCCTTGTCTATAAGCAATAATTTGACTTTTTTGAAGTGATTTGTTGATTTTCAAGTCTTCCATTTTTTGGTTGTTTTTATAGTTTGTTAACTATAAAATATTACATTTCAAAATTGAAAAAAAAATTGCATATCAAATAATAGAAAGTTTATATTAGAAAAAAACTATTTAAAAAATATTAAAATCCATAATTCTTTTTTATGTGAAACCACGAAATTAATTCCTCAAAAGGGATTCAATTTTTTAAATTGAAAATACAATGTCGAGTGAACTAATAATGCTTGGAATTACTAAAAACACGTTTAATGGAAGCTGTTGTTGATCATATAAACAAACAAATAGGATTGTTAGTCACGGGGAGTTATGTACTCACAACCGAGGATTTTGTAAAAAGGGTTAAAAAGAATTTGTTTAGTTTCACATTCACTTATGTTGTTGTGTATTACTATTTTCTCCTCTTTACAACGTTTGTTACTTGTAACTTGATATTCTCTATTATAAATATAAATATTTATATAATTAATCCACTCATATGAAAGATTGATATACCCACAAATGTATCCGTCTGTTATTACAACATTCCTGACTTCTATAATTGGTGGTGTTATGGTTGTGTACAAGTTCTACTTTTCTGTTGCTGACACAAAGTTTTATTTCTCGTATATGTACTTCCCCTGCTGTGTGTTACTTCCCGCCTTTGTGTCAATGAACAACCAATGTACATTAAAGTTTGTCGTCTCGTCATTAATCTCACTCTCCGCAATAGTTGTGCACGCGTGTTTGTACAAAAAGAAGTCCACGTACTCGTTCTCGTCGCATCAGTCAAAGATAACACCATTATAAACACACCATATTTCAAATTGATTTTTCTTCATTTTCCTTTGGTGGATTTTTTGTTTTTTGCACAACGACTAATGTTATTCGTTGAATCGTCGAAAAGGAACTCGATTATTAGTTTGATGGATGTGAATGACATCGACCACATTTTGGATCTGTTGCAGAATTCTTTTAAGTGGATTCCAATAACCAACGACTTAAACCCATCGCCGTACTCAACGCAGAGCGATTACAAGTGCGACAACCAATACACCGTCCGCTGCAATTCGTTAGTCCCCTACTCCACAGACTCACTCTTTGATTTCATATCAAATCCAATGAACTTCGAGTTGTTTGACCCCTTCATACAAAAAGTGACTCGCAACGACGACTTCTATGTATTCACCGAAACATTTCCAACTATTTTTGAGATTCCTTCGGCCTTTCATCTTGTCAACATGCGGACAGACGTGTTCAACGTTTCGATTCACGACTTTCGAGTCCAGCCAGGGTTCCTACAAAGGACTTTTTATGCGACAAAGCACCACGGCGATTCGGCAGAATTCATTATAGTTGCGGAGTTGGGCGGTCTGTCCCTTGCGGATCCAAATGTCGTGTTTTTAACAAATAGTCGCATCAAAAAAATTGTTGACGACTTGGTGTGTTATCTGATTAACGCGCCCAACCACGACTATTTCCGCACGAACGAGAAGAAGATGTATAAAATGATGATGCAACCCGACAAGAAGTTTAATATTGTGTTTCACGAAAATCAAAGTTTCCGCATCTCCGTGAACTGCGACTTAACCGAAATGTTAGTTCAAGGGGAGGTTCACCACGAGCGCGTTGCTTCAGAAATCATCAATTTTATTACAAGTGACGACGTGTGGAACATTTGTTTTCAATTTTCGAGTGTGTTGCGCGAGTCACAGCAGTTCAAAGTGTCACACAAAGAAACAGTCACGTTAGGCGAAAAAGCTTGTGTAGATCTTACCTCTGGTATTAAAATAGGTGATGGCTTTGGTGTGATTTGTTTCACCAGTGCAGTCGACAAAGATTGCTTTTATAGCCACAACAACGTTATTAGCGTTTTTGGTGGAGCCTTCATCTTTTTGGGGACTCCACAAAAGACGATGAAGTATGGAATCTCCTTCTCATTCCCTTTCTTGCAATCAAAGCCACTTTCTTTTAGAAAGAAAGCACTGTTCAACTTTGGGGCTGTGCAATTGGCGATGCATGCATTTGCGTCGCTGAACTTCCAAGTCGGGAGGCAACCTCTTTCATTTCTTGGTACTAACGAGGCATCAACTAAGATGCTTCAATGCGTGTATGAGTGCCGAGACATGAAAGAGCGAGAAGTAATGGCTCCGGTGATTGCGCATTCGCCAATTCTGTTTCTGACGAACGACCTCCTCCTCAAGATCTTCTGCTTTTTAAGTTCGGACGAAATCGCTCAAATGCCGTTCATATGCCGTAAGTTTCATTCCGCCTTGGTCTCTCAAAACGGAAATCTCATCTATAAAAACCTGTTCGAGAAGAATCTTGATATCACGAGATTTGATAAGAGAATGAATGTGCAAAACGACAGAGAAATGAACGAGTACAAAAAAATATTTTTGGAACACCAGAAAGTCAAGAACAGATACGGCAAACTTGAGGGAGTCGTCGAGGACTTACATACTGAAATATTTTCTGTGTGTGTTACTGATAATTTTATAGCAGCAAATTGTGGGAAACGACTGTTGGGGATCGACGCAGATGGTGTCAAGAAATTCACAAATTATGGGCATGTCAAATCAATCAGAACTCATTGTGATCATAAAAAAGTCAACGTTTTGTTTAAAACCGGAACGATTTACCAATTCTCGAGTTTTCAAGATGGAACGAAGATTGGAAAGATTGAGATTGACGAGGTGCAGAACGCAAAGATGAACTGTGAAGGAACCGGGGTACTTAAGTGGGGAACTCAGACAGAAAAAATCAGTTTGTCCAATGAAGTCAAGTGGAAGTATACATGTGGTGGCTTAATCACATGCTTCGACGAGTATTTTGAAGGAAAGTACCTTGGTAATTCCGACGGAGAAATCTTAGTGTTTGATGAACGAAGTAAAGAGATGCGAAAGAAGTATATTGGGCACTTTGGTGGTGTCAATGGTATCGAATGTTGTGAGAATAAAATTGTGAGTTGGGGTGAAGATGGGTTTTTCAGAATGTGGGATGTCAGAAACTGGAAAGAGCTTGATCGGAAAGTCCACATGGGTGACTTAATAGGTGTGAAACTTTACAATAGGAAGATATTCAGTTTTGCAAATGATAAGACCGTTGTTGTGACATACATGACGAACAATTCTTTGCGGAACCCAAGACTTCTTGCTAACACCGAAAAGAAGATATCGGATATAGGCGTTGATGATAGTAAAGTAGTAGTTGGAATGAAATGTGGGAAGTTACTCATATTAGATTATCAGAAATGATTGTTGTATTGATGTACAAAGTTCCACACCTTCACGATTCAACACTGTTGAGTGTTAAACCATTGGAAAACCCAATGATTTAACAAAAGATTCAAACAAACAAATAAACGCTAAATTGATATAAGACAGAAAGTTGCAGACTTTAATGTCGGAGTTCGGATGAAATGTTGTCAATAATCTCTTGTTGCTTTTTCGCAACTTCCTTGAGCTTCTTGCAGATGTCTTCGAGTTGTGCGATCTTCGCAATGAGGGACGTGTTAGAATCGAATCGAGGCGATTCCATATATAACTGACTTTGACACACCCTCTTAGTTTTTTTTGTGGAAAACTTTGTGTTATCGCATTGAATGCCCGCGCGAGTGGGTGATTGATTTATCGGTGTTGTCACTGGTGAATTAACAATTGACACTGGGAGTGATTGAGGAGAAGAGTGTTGTTGATGTGTTGGCGCAACCCAAGTTTGGTGTTGTGAATGTTCAGTATGTGTTGGACACGACTGTGAGTCGAGTTCTGATTTTGGTTCTTCTTTGAGTGGAATAAGTTTTAAAGGAGTTGTAATTGGGGAAGTAGTAGGCGACCTTTCCTCTAATTTCAAAGGGGGGACGTCGTCTTTTTTAGGTGAGAGAAGTGTTTTAGGACGTAACGAAGAATTTTTTGGAGTTGAGTCTTTCATTTCTGCGACGATATTGGAGAGTTGGGCGTTGACTTTCTTTTGTTCTTTTGAAGACTTTTTGCTGGTCTTTTTATCTGAAGTTTCTTTTTTTGGTTTTGAAGCTTTTGGAGGCTTTTCAGTTTTTTCGATTTTAGAAGACTTCTCTATTTTTGTCGAAGAAGATTGGCTGTTAAGTAATCCCATTTGTTTCTGTTTCAAGACTATTTCATCCACCATCATCTGTTGTGTTGTCTCCGGTGATGAGACTATTTGCTTTTTAGTCGACATGCAACTGGCTGTTTCGAGTTTTCCTTTTTTCTTTTTGTGGGATTCTATAAGAACGGTTTCCTGATGCTTAAGACGAGATTTTGAGGCTTTTTTTGCCGTTTTTCTTTAAAAAATAAGACTGTTATTCTTTCAAATTGACTCACTATCCTTTAACACCTAAGCATAACTTTACCCTTACTTGGTATTAATTCGACTTCTTCTAAAACATTTTGACGATGTTATCCAAGTCTGTTATTGAGATGATGGCTTTTTAAATCTGTTTGTTATCACTAAGTTTATTATTGTAGTTATTTGGTTAATTTATTATAGATTCAATATAGTTTATTTTTTGTATTCGAACAAAGTTTGTGTTAATTATGGATTCTGACCAATAAAAGAAAGACTAAACTAATAAGTCAACTAATCAAATTTATTAATTATATAAATTGTTTTACTATTCTATTCAAACCGATTTGTTCCAAAAATATATAATAACACAAATATAATATTTTTATAATAAATTTTAGTAAATTTTTGGTGAATAACTAAAAAAAGACTGTTAATATTATAGTTACAATTTAATAGTATATTATTGCTTACAAAGACAAAATAGAACAACATTTTGAACTATTTTGGGCTTGACTAAATAAATTAGTAGAGTGAACAAAATGTGATAAATAACAAAAAAAAGATCTTAATTATACAAATGTTATTTAAAATGGTATTTAATTTGTTATATAAAATGGTATTAAAAAAGTGATGGAGAAAGAGAAACGAAACTCGAATACCTCACTATTTAACGTTCCAAAACGAAGATGAGCACCAGCGAAACCCCTAGAGAGTCGATATCAGTGGAGGACGAGATCCAAGCAGCCAAATCTAAAATAATATCCATGATATCGATATACAACAAAACGATAGAAGAAAAAAAGAAATATGAAGAACGGACGGCAATGGCGTACAGTCAATTAGAATTAGTAAAAAAAGAATTAGAATTGTGTATAGAGAAAGAGGAATCCCTTCAACGTGAGTTAGAATCCGAGAAAAAGGAGCATCAAAAAGCTATTGATGAACTTGAATCACATCAAAATGAAGTTCATTTTATAACAGGGAAGTGTGTCGTTCAAATAAAAGATGGGAACATTCAAGATATAGAAGTGACAACAGATGATCATGTTGAGACAACACCCCCATCAAAAAAAGAGATGAACACCTCATCAAATCTAGTAGAAAATAGTACCTCTCAAAATCTCGAGATAAAAACCGAAACGACAGCGGTCTCTTCAACTCCTAAACTCATTCATAGAAATATTAAACGACCAATCCCAATAAAAAAGACTGTATTTGCTCTTGAGTCCGACGAACCAAGTCCCCTTCCTCTTCCATCCAATCCAGTGATATCAAATGATGAGAACCTTTCCACTCCAGATAACACCCCTTTACATCTTTTTAATCAAACAACTTCTCAAGACAACCCTCTAACAAAGAAATTACCAAATTCAGTATTTGCTCTTCAAGAACAGCCTCCCAAGAACACAAATATAACTTACAAAGAGACGCTTGCGACTATTCTTAAAATCGTGATGGTGACTACCATTGTTTGTCTAGTGTGGTTGTGCTATGTAATAATTATGGCCGATTGAGTCTTTTGTTCTCCCATTCCTTCTCGTATACTAATACTATAATTATACTAAATTTTATCATTCATTCTAATTAAAATGGTATAGTAGTTTTATTCTAGAAAGAACTATCATATGTGCCGTGAACTGAAAAAAGTACTTGGTATCGATAACTGATGGGATGCTGCTTCTCTGCACAACACAAAGACGAACAACAACCGCTTCTGACGACAGTCGAGCAGGAACAAAAGCTTCCCGAGGCGAATCCGCCGCGCCAAAAAATATCGAGATCTATCCCTCCCCCGTCACAGGCGACGACACTCATCATATCTAACACGTCAAAAACATTTCTCCCAATCTCGATGGAAAGGCAGAATAACGAGATCGACACAACACAACTTGTCAAGGAGGTCAGAAGAAAAACTCGCTGTCTACAAACGAAGGACATCTTCGCCTTCCCAGCTCTCGCAAACAACACAACAGCTACGCCAGAGGCCGACTTGATCTTCCTCAAAAATGTATTGCGTGCAAATGTGGCGGCGACGTCAGAAGCGTTTGCTAAGATCTTGCCCGAAAAGGCAAAGAACTTAGTTGTCAAGTTTAGTGAACTACAGTAAATACGGCGAGTCATAAATAGAGCAAAATTAATGTCGGTGTTTGGTGTTGTTTTATTCAAGAATGCCCACGAAACAAACCCAACACAAATTCAATAATAAAGTCATGGTAATATAGTAAATCGACTTGTAGGGACCTCCCCCGACCCATTCTCAAACAAATAGTCTTTGACGTCCGTCTTAATTCGCGACAAGTTGAAATCGTCCAACTTAAATTTGTTCAAAGCCCGCATCGCATACTCATAAGGCAATGTTGGATAGACTTGCTCTTTCATTTTGACGATATCGAGTGTAAGTGGCATTGTGATTAATCGACACAACTCAGTCAAAGGGTCGAACCCTATCATATACTTTTTCAAACAAATGTACTTGTTGTTGATACACACCCGATTGACCATACAACTCACTAAGTAACTCATCTGGAAACCTTTCATCCCTTGGATCTTGTCTCGACTGATCAATTCTTCGATGATGTAATAACAGATGAAATGAATGATTTGTGTCGTCAGGCGTTCAGCAACATTATCACTCAATTTGTTCGCTTTCTCATAAAATTGATTGACCATCTCAACTATCCCATTCGCTACACCTTCTTCATACGTCGACTTCTGCGAATCAAAACTCGGACTGTCGACTAAATAGTCTAATAACCCCTCCATTTTAAACGAACAGATCTTCACCGCTTTTATATAGATGCGCTCATAGATCAGATCTATTTGCTCCTCTCGCCCCCCTTTCCTCGTCGTCTTCTGTAATTTCCCACCAACCTCTTTAATCGCCATAATCGCCCAAACACAGTCGTCGATCGTTTCTAAGACCATCGGAATAATGTCTAGCTCCGCATGGCTCTTCCCATCCGCCCACCACTTCTTTAATAATATCACAAACGAATCTAAGTCGTCTAAATGGCCTTTTGTTGAAAATGAATCGATCACCTCCCGGATGTCAATACCAGTGTCTTTAAATTGAACTGATTCAGTCACTTTTTGTGAAAGAACAACATCCTCAAGTGATTGTGTTGGCTTAAAGATATTCGTCTCTTTAACAGGCGACGAGAGTTTATCGCCGTCATTGGTTTTCGTGTAGCCCACAAGGACATCAGCCTTTTTAACAGCGCGTGGGGTGCCATCTCTCGAAACCGACTTTTTAGAAGACTTCGACGACGTTTTGGATGATTTGTCGCTCTCCTTTGTTTGTTGTGTCGTTGGTTGTGGAATATTTTTCTTTGTCACCGAAGTATCTAATGTGACGGTTGTTGTTTTAGTCTTTGTGTTAGTCTTAGAAGTTTCAAATGAGTTTGCGTTTCCTTTTGAAGGACGATGGGGTTGTTTTTGAACTGGCACGTCTTCTTCCGAGTCATCGCCAAATGGATTTGCAAGAGGTTTTGTCTCCTTTGTTTGCACTTGTGTTGGTTTTGTGTCTTCGTCGTCCGAGTCGACTCCAAATGGGTTGCCACTTTTCTTTTGTGAATGCGTAACTTGAACATTCGAAACCACTTTAGTTTGTGATTTTGATGTTTGGGTACTCTTTAGTGCCTCTTCATCGTCGTCGGAGTCTCCAAATGGATTATCCGACTTTTTCTTTGTTTCCTTTTCTTCTTCAGAACTGTCACCAAATGGATTTCCAACTGTTTGTGTTGTTATGGCATTACCTTTTGAAGCCCTTTGTTGTTGTTTTTTATCCTCTTCGTCATCAGAGTCGCCGAATGGGTTCTCTTTCTTTGCTCCACTTTTGTTAGTGACTTGTTCTTCTTCTTCATCGTCAGTATCTCCAAATGGATTATCAGACTTTCTACTCTGCGAAGTCGCAACCTTAGTAGTAACATTAACTCTTGGACTCTTTTGTCGATCATCGTCTTCGTCGTCACCAAAAGGATTAGGAGACTTCCCTTCTGTTTTTGATTTAACTGAAGATTTCGATTTGGTGTCATCGTCTTGTGTTTCCGCTTCTGTTTCATCGAACTGATCCTTTGCTTTAGTGTAGACCTCTGTTTTGTCGTTGTCAGAAACTTCAAGGCCTCCTAAGCTTTGAACGGAGACTTGACACGGGAACTTCTCTCCTTTCTTCGTCTTCAAATCAAAGGAGACGGTTCTCTTCGCGACGCACGCCACGTACGTCGCTAAATCGATATAGCCAATCCCAACTATTTCTTCCTTCTTCTTCTTCCCACCGTCGGTGAGATGGACTAATGTGAACTTCATTAACTTTTCATCATACCCTTTACTATTGTGAAAGAGTGTGCACGTCGCCATGATGACATTGAATGTGTTGCCTTGAATCGATCCTCCGTTACATTTCAATCCCTTTAATACTCCTTTGTTGATGTCTTTATCGCCTCGTTTCCACTTGAGCAAGTAATCTCCGGACCCGCTCGGGACGTCTTGTATCTCAACAAGGTGGAGATAGTACTGCCTCTTCTCCGCAGTCTTCTTCATTGCCATTAAAGTTTTTTTCTTCGCTTTTTGTTTTGACTTTGTTCTACCATTCAATACTTATCTTTCTTTCAATTTATTACTAATCAATTGCAAATAGCATTCCGCAAGTGTTAAAATAATCTAATCTAATCATTCACTATAACTATACTTTTTAATTTCTTAACTATTAACTATTAATTTAACTTGTCAATCAATTTGTAATTCGTGTTTTAAGTGTTTCATTACAATAATCATTACTATTTGTTTCTAATTGTTTTAATTATAATTAATTCTATTAAGTACCCAAAACAAAATGAGTAATAACATTTTAAATAACAGAAATACAAATAACATTTTAAATAACATTTTAACAGATGACACAACTTCCCGTCTTTTTCTTGTCTTTTTTTTCCTTCTTCAACTTTTTCCCCTTTTTCGTTGGGTTTTGTGTCTTTGGGGATTTAGTTTTTGACCTTTTTTCTTTTTCCTGACTTTCTTGAACCTTTTTGAGAGATTCTTTGATATCCAATTTGAGAACACTTTTGCTTCGATTTAAATCGGTTGATTTGATCGCCTCTTTGCTTTTCTTCAGTTCTTTACTCTTTTTCAATTCTTTGCTCTTTGAAAGGATTTTTTGTTCTGAAGAGCTGACGAATTTCTGAATACCACTGAGTGGGTTGAAGATGTCATTTTTAGCAAAGGATGATGACTCTCTTGCCCCGGCCACGATCAAGGAGTCATTTTGGTCGAAGAGGATTGAGTTACTTTTGACCTCAAGATATGGGATCTTCTCGTTCTTTTTAAATCCGAAGAGGAGCATTCTCTCAAATGCTTTTGAGAACTCTTCGAAGTCCAAATTGCCATCTCCGTTCTTGTCGAGTTGATTAAAGAACTTTCTGATGTCTCTCGTCATCATTAACCCCCTCTTTTTCCCCGTCAAGATGAACTTTTTGAATGCTCCAAATTGAATTCCTGTTCTAGTGATATCAAGGGCATGAAACAGTGTGTTATAAAGAGCCAAATTTACAGAGTAAGAAGGACTATATACCCCAGCCCAAGTAAATTCAACAAGACATGCCTCAAAGTATTTCAAGTGGAATCCACAGTACACAAACTCCTCAGTGGACATCATCCCCTCCTTCCCAAAAGTGCAGTGACACATGATGTCCACCAACTTTGTGTGGCTCATATCACATCGTTCCAGTGCTGCTTGTGCGTTTTCAGTCGACATGAAGCCCTCACTATTTTTCAAGATGCAATCGCACAGGATTCTGAGATTCTCATACAACTTATCATCAATAGTGGCGCTCTGTGTGATAGAAAACGTCTGAGAGAGGACGTCGGCAAAGATGTCGTACGTGATGTCACATTTTAAAGAATTTAAAGTTTTCAATGTCGCTGCGACCTTATAAGCACCAATAGCCGTTGCGTAGTGTTGGTACGTTGTCATAATATTCTTCTCAAGAGTCTCCGAGTTCTTCGACTCTGCATTTTTACTACACAATTTGGTGAAGTAAAATTGCGCGATGATTTCAAAACTGCACTCCATCGTGTCTTTCAGTGACAAACAGAAATTGTCGAGTTCTTGTGCTATTTGAAGGAACTCGATCTTTGAGAGTTGAGTGTTTAACGATGTACAGTTGAGTACAAAGAACCATTCCTCTTGTGGGAAGTTGTACAGAAACGTTTTGATATCAAAAGAGGTGATTGGTTTATCGAAATCTGCAGACTTAACGGAAGTGTCGACCAACACTTCGATTCGCGAAACAGAGGATGACGTCGCAGGTGTTTTCTCTCGCTCTTTTTGAGTGTTTTCTGGCACTTTTTCTTCCTCGAGGGTAGTAGGAGTCTCAATAAATTTGCCATTTTCCATTGTTAAAGGGACTAAGACAGTTTCTTTAATAGTGTTAGATGGTATTTGATGTGGAGAAATGGATTTTCTGAGTTGATTTGGGATCAAAAGAGCAGGACTGGATTGTTGAAATTCTATTGGGAATGTTGCTTTGTTAATTGAAGAATCCATTTTTTGACTCAGATCTTCTATTGTCACGATTTCTATTTCTTTCTTCCCTTCACTTTCTTCACGCCGCTTCTGCTCAAGTTCAGACTGCGTTGTCTCTATGAGGTCTTCAAATAAATCAACGTACGAGCGGTCCGTTGTAAAAGCTCGAAATGACATTGAAAAGTCTTTAAGAGATAAAATTATTCTTTTTTGAACAACAAAAAGAAAACTTGAAGTCGTATGGAAATGCATTTCCTCGTCTTTTTGTCTTCAAAAAAGTTGGACAAACTCGCGTGTTTTTTTTGACTCTTTTTTCTAACTCTTTTTTTGTTGTTATAGTGAATAATTGAGAAACCGTTCTATTTCACTAAAAATATGCGTATTTTTTCGGGATTATGACAAGACTATTCTTCTGATTCGAAATATAATAAGATCTATTTATAGAGGTCGACTCCTATTTTTAGCTCTTGTTTTGATCTTGGAATCTTCCACAGACACTAAATTATGAAAAAAAATCAACAAATAAATTAAAAATGTTTTTTTTTATTTTTACTTCTCAAAAAATATTTTTGAATTTATTAGTGAAGCTTTTTTCGTGTTTTTTATCGGTTTTTCTTGTGTGCTCTGCATTTTTGGTTTTATTGTGATTTATTTCATACAAGTCATCTGCGAGCAATTTATGATTAAATGTACTATACTTATAGTAAAACAAAAGAGGGCATCTTGATTTACTCTTGACATATTGTTGAAATTTTAGGTCGTGTAAACTTATATAACGGGAAATAAAACAAAAACAAATTAGATTTTTAATTCGTGTTATTAGAAGCTTCATTGTAATATAATTAATTCCCGATTTATAACATACTATTGGGCCGTTATTTATATTCTAGGTTTTTATGCGAGAATATTAAAAAAAAACACAAATAAAAAATAAAATAGTTGATTTATACTTTATTATTAGTTTTATTATAGTTTTTATATAGTAAAATAGTCTTTATAAACATAATTATGTAATTAATTTACTTGTTATACAATAATAATAAAACAATAATTTATATCTAGTTTGGTTTTCATTGTGAGAATGACAACTTATTTTTCTTAAAAAACGTCAGATCATGTGAAAATGGTATTGCTCAAAACAGCTTGATTCCATAATACAAATAAAAACTTTACATAAAAAAATCAAAGAAATATAGGATATTTTGAACGTATTAATCGGGATTTGTATAATTCTTTCATGTAAATATTTTTTTTTAATTTAAATCTGACAAAAATAAAAATTCATTTAAACTTCATTTTGAATATGTGACAAATTATGATTTTCATGTTAATTGTTTAATAATAAAACAATTATAACTCGTATTATTGAATATAATAGAAATAGAATTATAAAAATAATTAATGAAGCAAACAATTCTAATTATAGTTTATCATACTATTATTTTAAATTAATTATAACAATTTAGTTAATAAGAAAATACATTTTTATTATGTAATTCTATTAAAATAATAAATTCATATTTCTTTTTTAATAGTTTTAATTATATACCATTTTTGAACTTGACTTTCGCTTTATATAATTATAATATAATATAAGTAATATTTGCTATTATTATTTATATCAGTTTTAATTTTTTAATAATTTTTAATTAAAATCACAAATGAACTAATATAACTATTCATTTAATTATTGTCTAATATTTATTTAAATGTTATTTGTTTTATATCAAAAAAATATTTTTTTTTCAAAATTCCATTTTTTTCAAGTTTACAATTTCTTTATTGAGAGCTAAAAATAAAAACTCGAATCCGTCACTCTGTAACGGATTCTCTTTTTTTTTCAAAAATTACTTTCTGATTTAGTTTTATATAGTTTGTGTATTCTATTATTTTATTATATTAATTTAGTAATTCAATTTACATTACATTTTGATTAAAATGTGAAATATCGAAATAAACAGTTTAATTTTGTGTAGAATAGATCAAAACAAAAAACTCGTTTTGTAGTCATCTGACTTTTTTGATGTTCTTTTTCACATTAATTGTTTTATCATTGAGCTCTTCTGTTGATGTCGAATCGCTTCAGATTGACAGTCCTTGTTTAGTTTGTTATAATTTTCAATTAATAATTTTAATACTTCAACTTCACGACAACCGCACTCACAGACAGACGGAGCTTCGAGCGGAGAGTCTTAAATTTATCGGGCAGAAAGGACCAGCTGGTTCGAAGTCAGTAATTTATAAAGAGTGTTATGCGGGGATTCCCGACAAGAACAAAGTAGTGACGAGTCTATCCACGAACACACGCTGTTATTTTGCACATAACAGTTTTTATCAGTCCTTTGGTGGTATTAATTTTGCGCGGTGTGGGATATGTCTTGAGTTAATAGGACCTTCTAAGCGAACGGTATGTACCTCAGTAGGGAGTGTAATAATGCAACCAACTTCTGTAGCTGAGATGCAAGCGTATGCTCGTACTATATTTATGGATGAGGAATTATTCACATTTATAGCAGGAATACCTTCAGGTATGAATACGGGGTATGCTATTCCTATAGCAACACGAATCACTAATTGCCCTTACCAAAACCTCCCTTTTGCTGTTGCGACAAAAATTATCGATGACACTCTTACACACACTTCTATCGCATCTATTGCGGTGTTTAACACTAATGTCGTTGTAAAGAAGATTCTCTATAACACTACAGAAGTCATTCAAAATAACGTCACACTCAAATTCGACGTCATGTACAATAAAAGTAATTACGTCAACTTCATTAAGGCGTACGACATGTTCGGAGTCTCAATCAAAATCCCTTTCAATTTCATCGAAAATAAAACACAGCCGGCTATGACCCCTTTCTCGGGAAAACACTTGAAAAGCTCAAAATGCTATTTGAGGCTCCACGATAATATTTTGAACACTTCAACTAGTGGAGACCCTTTGATGGCATGGATAACGACTTATAAAGTTTCGTTGGATTCTTTAGACGTCAAAGTATTAACACTCGAAAATAATAACTTCACATTTGATTCAGAAACTACTTTAATAGTTTCATTTCCTTTCCCAATAGTTCTTTCTAACTATTACTCCTCCCTCTTATCAGTCTTCTCAGTCTCGGAAAAAGTGATCAATCTCAAAATTGAAAGGTTTGCAAAGTACCCAAATGCTGATGAGGAAAAACGAGTGTCTTGTGTCAACGAAGATCTCAAAATCGCAAACTCAACAACTGAGAATGGCACGAATCATTACTCGGGATATGTTTCAATGAAAAGGGCAAAGTGTTTATCTCCAAGTTTGTTGTTTTGGAATTAAAATATAATAAATATAATTAATAAATATAATAATATAATAATATAATAATATAATAATATAATAATATAATAATATAATAATATAATAATATAATAATATAATAATATAATAATATAATAATATAATAATATAATAATATAATAATATAATAATATATTGACTTCAAGTTAATATCATCAAATTCACTCTCAACACCGGAAAACTCAATTCCCATCTTATAGTACATCAACTTGAATTCCGCCCATTCTCAGAAACCAATTTCACTCAATGCACTTTAGCGGCTTTCGTTTGTTTACCAGAGGATCAGTGCGATCCAACGAACTCTGAAATAGATGCAGACGATGGAGAAGTCAAAACATATCAAGAAGGATGTGTCCCTTATTGTGGGGTTTGTCATCTTGGAGAAACATGTAACAAAAACGCACGTTGTGTCAAGTCAATTATTGTAAAGCCAAATTCCACCACCACTCTATCGATCATCTTGTCCTTCTGCATTTTCTTCTTCTTCTAATTTATTTTTACTATAATGGGTAGTTTTATATATTTTTAATAAATGTTACTAATGTCATATTACTCAATGTTAACCCATCACTCAGTGACGGGAAATATTTGATTAAGAATTTTTTTTTCTGACCATTTGTCTGTCTGTTCATTCACAATTTTGGATTTTTGTTTGTTAATATTAAATTAAACATATCCTATTATTATACTACTACTTATGAACTTCTCTTCTTTGTGAAAGTAAATAAAACGATAGTTAAAAATTTTATTAACTATCGTTTCCTTAAATAATCGTATTTTAGTAAAATCAACCATATTTATAGTACATTTTTAATAGTATAAAACTATTACAAATAACAACAATGAGAAAAAACGTCAACGAATACAAAAGCAAAAAAAGTTGGTTTTACATCTATTGAATTATTATATTACTATTTATTATTATAATAAATATTATATTTATAGAATTATTCTATAATTATTATTATATTATAGAACAACATACATTTTTAATAAAATTATTCGACTTCCATTAGAGAGGTGTTGTTTAAGGTTGTTTGGGTAGATTGTGTGTTTGATTGTTGTCGTTGTTGGAAGAAAGCGGTTTGAGGACAGAATTTCTGTTGTTGAAGGAGTTCTTGCCCATTTAGTAGTTGTTGTTGGTGTGGGAGTTGTCCATTTTGTTGTTCCAAATACGCCCAAAAGAGGAGTTGCCCTTGTTCTGGTGTGACTCCTGTTGGTTTTTTGTGTTCGTCGATTTGGACGCTTTCCTCAAATTTCTGCTGCATGAATTCCCCCAAGTTGTATTTGACCTTTTTGCACATTTCGAGTGTTTCCGCGTCATTGTACTTTCCATTGATTTTGACAAAGTGGTACGTTCCAAGCATCGACTTAGTCATTTCTACATTGTGTCCTACTGGTTTCCCGATCATATAAATCAGTTCGGGGTCTTCCTTTTTCAATTGGCTGCTGATTTCATTGATGTTGTTTAACATATCGATTGTTGCTGGGACAGCTGCGGGCATCAACCCATTTGTTACATGTAAGTGTTCTGCGATGATTTTAATTTGTGTGTGAGGGACTTGAATCGGTACATTACTGCCGACTTCCCTCTCTGTAGTCATATATGAGTAGTTCCTCAATAGAAACGTTCTATAAAACGACGTGTCTCTTCCAAAGAGTTCAAATTGCCCACTGAATAAGATGTTCATCAACCGACCATCCCCGTCACCCACTGTCATGTAGTCAAATGTCATTTTTTCAAAGGAGTGCTTTGTTGTGAGACTCTTATAGAACCGTTCAATGCGATGTCCAATCATTATACGTTTACTGTACTCGTTCATGTCTTCCAAGGGGTTCTTCAAATTTCTCACTGCGTTCTGCATTTCCTCGTCAAGGGTAACTCCATGATTTGATACGGAGAGTGTGCAAGTGTCCAAGTAATATCCCATTATTGATTGTTTAGTGTCTTGTTTCGCAAAGAACTCGGTGAAGTATCTTTTGATTTCGTTATAGTTCTGAATAGAAAGGATGCTTCCCGGTTGAATAGTTAAGAAGTGTGGGGTATACATGACGGGGAATTTGTTTTGGTATTCGAACGGACGGCCGTTCAAGAATCTGAGATACGGGAAGTCCATTCTCATGTCGCTATATATTCAGCACAATTTCTCTGATGTGGTCGACAGCATTTTAAAGTCAATCACAAGACCATTTAACAGTGTTTTAAGAAGAATCAAACGCTATAAACCCGTTTTGTGTGATAATAGGGTTTCCGTTGAGATCGATTTCAATCAGTTGAAGTCCTTTGATATACCCCAGTTGGTCTAAAGTTTGAATATTGTTCTCCCGTAAGTCGAGTAATTGAAGAGAAGGGAAGAAGAGTGTTAAGTTTCGGAGGGGTTCCAATGAGTTGAGTTGATTTGAATGGCAGTCGACGCCGAGGGTCATAGGGATTTGTTCCCCCAACATTTTCAAAGTATTCGCAAAGGTGATTTTATCAAAGCCGTTCTTCCATCCACACTCCTTCAATTTCTGTGCCAAATTGTTGATACAAAGTAATTGCGTCGATGTGTTATACCACCGTCGAATTAATTCAAGGACTACCGGTTTCAATTCATTCGTTTTCGTTCGCAGGGGTTGTGGAGTTAAACTAATGAAACTATTCCGATACTCAGACTTCCCATCCGCTGCCAAAATGCGTTCAATCAATTCCTCTCCGTATGGTTCAATATACCACACCTCCGTCGGAAGTTTGAAGATCGGAAACTTACGGTAAAAGTCCTCTTCAAACCTTTGATTCAACCACATCGCAAGTTCAATTTGGGTACCGATAAATCCTGTGATGATTACTTTGATTTTGAACGCCTTCGGATCTTTGAGTCGTCTAGCTCTCTGTTTGAGTTCTTCCATCCATTGCAAGTCCATTTTGACTTTCTCTGTTTTTCGTCCTTTATATACTCAATTAGACTTTTGATTTTTTTTCAAAGATCTTTCTGGTATGAAACCAATCTATTTAACGAGCTTTTTTATTTTTTAAATCATTAAATTAACACAGTCGTTTGTTATTATTTAATTTAAAATTTTAATTATTTATTACTATTTTTTGATATTCAATAGAATTGAAAAAACTCGTTAATTTTATTAAATTATAATAAAAACAACTCATTAATTGTTAGCAAGTAGCTTGAAATGGTTTACCAATTAATTAAATTTAATTAAATAAATTATATTAATTAAATATAATAGTTTAATTATTCAATTAGATTTCACTGTGGAACGTTCACCACAAGTCAAAAGAACTCAATAGAACAACATAATTAGATTAAACGAATACACACGACTCATTGCCCGGGCAATTAATAAAGGAGTCATGCTCATACTTTGTATTACTATTACTGATCTCCACAGTGCACTTTTCAAAGACGGCATGACCAATACGTTTAACGGACTTTGGGACTTTAATTGTTTGCAGACCACTTCCGATAAAACAGAAATCGTCCAATGCACACACATTTGGAGGAATGGTATTCCCATATTTCAAACGATCCTTTCGAGTGTAAATAACACAGTCGCACGTAATTCCAATCTCACCAAACATCTTCGCTGCACTATACGAGACAGTGTAGTTTATGTTTGTTATAACTTCGTTGTTTATTGTGAATTTTGTTAAAGCAAGAGTGTCGAAGAGACTCGCATCGACACTCTCAATACACAGAAGTGGAAGATTTAAATTGACGACGCCACAGTCTAAAAAGCATGAAATACCAATGAAAGTGACTGTCGATGGGATGGATAATGTTTTCAAAGCATTGCACTGACAGAAACAGAAGTTCCCAATTGATTGGAGTCCATCATTAAGAACGATAGAATGAAGGGAATAACATTTTTTGAATGCATTTTCTTTGATCTTTAATAGACTCTGAGGGAGTTTGAGTGTCACAAGAGAGTAGCACTCGAGAAAACAGCAGAATCCGATTTCGGTGAGTCCTTGTGGAAGATTGATTTCAGTCACCGCAATCGATTGGAAGAGAAATGAATTGGGAAGACTTCGAATGAGACTGTTCTCTTCGAAGAAGAGTGCTTTTAAGTTGACGCAATGCCCAAAAGCCTCCTCTCCAATATCTTTCACGCTATTACTAATAGTGAATGAAGTCAAAGCGTTACAACTGTCGAAGGCATCTTCTTGAATTGAAGTGATAGAACGTGGGAGATGAATTGATTCCAATTCGTAACACGTAGCAAAGCACTCTTTTGGTATTTCCGTCACTCGTGTCGTTTCAAAGATCACCTTTTTGACATACGAACAATACCCAAAACAGCATTCATTCAACTTAGTGACACTGCTTGGAATGACTATAGTCTCTACATGACAATCTCCAGCAAGCGCATTCTTATCAATTTCAATACAGTTACTTGGAATGATTGTTTCTGTTGAATCTTCTTGAGTCCCATGTTGTCCCAAACTATACACATTGATGTTTTGGTTCATATTAATAACCTCCCGAAGGACATTTTTCGTGCTCAACGCAAGTTTGTGATATGTGATGTGATTCAATCGAAGCACACGACTTAAATTGAATGACACAGTGTTACTCAACTCGTGAATCCCAACAATAGAAACAAGTGATGGACATTCAGAGAAACACCACGGCCCTACTGTCGTCGTCTCACTCTCAAAAACTACTCGCTTCAAGTTCGCACACTTGGAGAAGCAGTGCTCCTTCATCAAAACAACATTTTTAGAAATAGTGACTTGTGTTAAGAACATGCTGTTCGCAAACACACCAACCCCAAGCTCAGTGACATTATCAGGGATCTTATATTCAATAATTTGAGTATCTTTAAAGCACCAATCTGTCAGTACCACTTTGTATTGTAATTTTTCAAAGACTTCATTTTGAGTCGTATCTTGTGGTGTAATATAAACAGTGTCAAATTCACAGTGAAGTCGTTCTAAAACACTTACTTCATTCAAAGAGACCTTCCCTTTATACTTTTTATCTTTCGTTTCTATATTTCCAATTGCAGTCAGTGCGGTGCACCCCTCGAACACTCCAAGTCCCAATTTGTTCACATTAGTGATGTCTATTTGAACGAGGGATTGACAGTCTTGGAAACAGTAGTCCCCAACCTTCTCGATGTTCTTCCCAAATTCAATTGAAGTCAACGAGACGCAATTTGCGAAGACCTCCTTTTTCAGTTCTTGAATAGTATTTGGAAGAGTGATATATCTCAGATCGGTGCATCCTTTAAATACAGCAGTTCCGATCATCGTCACTGAATTTGGAATATAAATCGTCGTATAGCCGGTGCTATTCTTGAAGGCCTCTTCCAATATCGATTCGACGGAATATGGTATCAAGACTTCCGCAAACTTCAATCCTTGGAAACAGCTTTGTCCCAGTCGTGTGCAGACGTTTTCTGGAATCACGACGATGTTAGTTTTGTAGAAGTCGATGATCTCTTGAGCGTCGACTTTCTCCAATAAAACGCGGGGGAATGTGATTGGGAAGACCGACAAGACTCGGTGCTCTGTCGTTGAAATGTCTGAAAGGTGTTTCTGCCCGTAGCCCAGTCGGACTTTAAACTGCGTTAAACTGGTACACCCATAAAAGGCATTAACTCCGAAGTGGACGGTACTCTCCGGGAAGACTAATTCTCTTAATGAGAAACATTCTTTAAAGCAGCCGAATTCGACAGAGGCTAAATGTTTTGGTAACGTCACTTTTGAGAGTGTCGAACACCCTTCAAAACATTTGTCAAATAACACTAAACACTTCTCGGGGAGGTGTAAAGACGGTAATGACACACAAAATCTAAAACAGCCCAATCCAATCTTCTTGATAGAATTTGGTAACACAATTTTACTCAGACGAACACAATACGCAAAAGTCTCTTCGTACAGTTCGTCTATATCGTTCTCAAAAATCACTTCCGATAAACTCGTACAGTCAAAGAAGATGGCGTTGGACATATACTGCACTGTGCGTGGAATAACAAAGCGCTTCAAACTGCCACACCGCATGAAACAGCAGAAGGGGAGGACACTCACATGAGGAGAAAGTGTCACACTCTCTAATTTTGAACAACTTTCAAAACAGGACTCTTCTAATGTAATAATGTTGTTTGGAAGAACTAAAGAAGTCATTTCACTGTGAAGGAAACACTGCGCTCCAATGCCTTGGACATCATGTGGGATGGTCGTAAGCTTCTTTGAAGTAACTGAGTTTTGGTCCAACACAACTTTTGTGTATGTGAAATTTGGGTGATTGATTTTGTCAGTTAGTGTCACAGTGTACATCTTTTTGTGGAGAGGACATTCAATCACTTCATCTTTTTCTGTGTAGAGGTATTGCGTCTCTAATTTTGGAAAAAGATGAGCCGTTTTTAAACTGATTGGAATCGGATTGTAATGTAATTTCTCTAAGGTATCCCGAAACTTTTTACACACAAATGTGATGTTGATAAAGTCAGAATCATACTCAAAAAAACGGGAGACAATCAGAAGGGAATAACTGTCAAGTACCATTGACGTTTATGGAGATTATGAGTTTATTCTCTTTTTCTCTCTATTTTAATACCAATCTATTTAATATCAGATTGCGTTTATTGTTTTATACATCAAATTCTTTATCAAAAAATAACTCGACTGTATAATAGATAATTATTATAATTTATTATAATTTATTGTATTATTTTCAATTTGTTGGAGATTTATTATGTATTATAATATATTATACTATTAATTATTATAATTCAGAAATTGTCATTCAAAATTATTATCTTGATTTTAGTTTATTTATTAGACAATTTAATTAATTAAGTAGTTGTTATTAACTATAGTTGAATATATATAAAAAACTATATTTAAATTGTATTAAAGTTAAAATTAAATTATATATATAATTAAATATATAAATAATATTTATTATTATAGCCATTATAATAATATATTATTATACTAGTTATTATAATGAACCATTGATAAACTTGTATATAAAACAAACAATGTTTGAATTTATAATAATCAATATTATTGTTATTAATTGAATGTATTAGATGTTTTGATACAAATAATACTGTACAAAGAAACATTTGAGGTTTATTTCAGATTACATACACATCATAAAACAATCGAGTTTTAATACTTTGTTTTCAATTGGTTGAATAAGTTAAGTATATTAAAGCAAGTTAGGGATATTAAGTGTTAGATAAAGGCAAATAAAAACGTCGAGTAAAAAGTAATTGTTCTTATAAAGATTCTATAATACTTCTAAAGTTTTACGTTTCAGGGTTAATATGGCAAGTAATTTACTTGATTGAAATATTTATATCAACAATCGATAGTTCTGTAAAAATAAAGTGTGGCAGAATGGACTTTATTTTATTAAAGTATTTTATAATTCGATAGTTTATATCAGTTTAGAAATCATTTTGCCCTCTCTCTTAACAGTCAGTAGGAATGACACATTCAAATCTCTAAGAATTTGTCTTTTCATAAAACTGCCTTTCAAGCAAACTTTTGTGTTCCATTTCTCCCTATTTTTGCTGTTTATTAGCAAACAAGAAATTCGAAAACAAACCACATTGCATTCAACTTGATAATTTGGGCATTATTGGATGATTTTTACATATTTTGATTTTTCAATTAATTCGGTTATAATATTTGGCTTTTGCGTGTTGACTCAGGAGTTTCTTAAAATGACATACAAGCTTGATTTGTTTTTACACTCCAGTTAGTGTTGCCGAAATAACTTAAATAGCGCTTATTTTTTTGCCGTTTCAATACAGAAAATAAGACGGCTTTATACCAAAACAAGCGGAGTGATGGTCAATGCAAAATCGTCAGAAGTACCCAACAAATTTTTTTCTCAGGCGCAGAATTTTGACTGTTTTTCTATTTCTTATTTTTCATCGAAATTCAAATGGGTAAAAAAGTGGCAAGAGCTTTCGATTAGGTAAAACTTGAAATAAAGAAGCAAAAAAGAATACCTGAAATCGGGATGAATCATAGATCTGATCTTGAAAACACCCAACGCAACCAAAATGGAAGAAACAAATAAATGAAACCAATAAAGAAGCTTCTATGGGCTATTTCATTCTATTTCTTCTTTAAAACACTTTCCGCAAAACCACTGCTTTTTTCCAAACATGGTGTTCATGCTTATTTAAAATGTAAATATATAGAATAATAAATTTGTCATAACCAGTACACACGTCGATTGAATACTCAAAGAACACTTTTGCCGTGTTTAGAAGTCATAAAAATAACTACTCAACTCTTTCTCATATCCAAAGAAAAAGCGTCAAAAGTTACCCATATGTTCTTAATGAAATAAGTTGATTTCCTCTGAATTAATTTATCTTTCGGGCGTTTAGACCTATTTCCGCAACTCTGCTCCGTTGCCTTTCCAAAATGATTTGGGTATTAATTAACTGAAAAATCGTCAAAATGTATATAAAGCTAATTGTTCATCTTGTATTTCAATAAATGAAAGTACCATCACAACTCAAGGTATGGTCACAAATGTCCAAACAAGACCAAATCAATGTGATCCAAATCTTTGTGATTTTACCATTTGTCTTGTTGTGTATTCCTTCTTCCTTTGGGAGAAGTGAACAATATGACACATTCCCGTCGCCTTTTAACTTACTCTGGTTCGTCCCATTCTTCACAATGATTTACACCCTTCGAGTCATATTAGCTGAAAACCTTTTTTTGAAACTTGGAGAAAAAATCGTTGTATATGTTTGTTTTTAATTATTTTATTATCTCTGATTGGAGCGTTGAATGACAAAATTTTTCTATAATTTCAATTTATACCTTTTTGTACCATGATTCGTAATTTTTATACCTTTTTGTTTTTTGGTGTTTGATACAATTTAAATTTAATTTAGTACTAAACAAAATGTTGAATTAACACAAAGAAACAAGAATGGACTCCTGAAATACGGCAAGTACGAGTTCAGCGATTTTCAATTTGCTTCTTTAAGGCGTGTTACTTTTTCTTTACTACACCAATGGGTATTCTTTTGTTCAGATATGAAGATTGGTTCCCAAGTCAGTTGTATGGGAAAGGCGCTCAAAACTTAGATTTAATGTGGGAAGACTTCCCTTTTCAGCTCCCTACATGGAAATTGACGTTTTTCTATTGCTGGGAATTGGGATACCACTTCCATTCTTTAGTGCACCATATGTCTTCTGAAAAGCGCGCCGATTATTTCGAAAATTTACTCCACCATGTCGCCACAGTATTTCTCATTGTTTTCAGTTATTTGAACAATTGTGGGAGATGTGGGGTCTTAGTGTTGATACTCCACGACTTAGTCGATATGATTATGTATTTTGCAAAGTCAGTGAATGATATCAAAACGCAAATACCTGCTTATATTTCCTTTGCGTTACTCGCATATTCATTCCCCAAATTCAGAATATACTTCTTAGGTGGCTATTTAATTCCAGCGGCCGGTGGTTGTATCAAATATGTCCCTTCTGATTTACAAGGTGGGTTTATGGTTTACTGTCTGATTATGTCGCTTCTCTGTGTATTATTGGTTCTTCACATCTATTGGTTCTTCCTGATCCTCCAGATGATATACAAAATCGTCACTCAAAAAGGTCGTATAGCTGATCCTCACACTGTTGGTAATTAATTATTGTGTTTTCTTTTCTTATTATAATTATAAGACTTGCATCATAAACATAACAATAAGAACATAGAACAAATAGAAAACATCAACTTAATCAAAATTTTCATTTCACGTATGAGATGTTCAATCCAATTTCCACCCGACAGCCTTACACATCTCCTCGGCTATGTCATCACAGTTCCCCATGAGTCCCGCATCTCTTCCTTGTTGACTGTAATCAATGCTCTTCCCAATCTCTTCTCTATTGAATACAATTCGAGGACAATTCACACTGACTTGTTCCATCAACAATGCAAATGGATACACCACCATCGCCGTCCCAATCACAAAAAGCATGTCGCAGTCATCAAACTGCGTTTCCACATTCTCAAAAAATGCATTCGGCAAACTCTCGTTGAAAAACACGATATCCGGTTTGATCAATCCCCCACACTGACATCTAATAATCTCTCCCTTTGTGATATTTTCAATAAACACGTTCGTGTTGTCAAACTTCATCCCACACTTCAAGCACCTTGCTGTTCTAAACGTTCCGTGTGAATACACAACCTTCTCATCAGGTATCCCCGCCTCTTTTTCAAGTCCGTCTATGTTCTGTGTGAATATCATTTTCAGTCTCCCCATGTCATTCAACATCTTCAAAAAGCGGTGGCATTTCGTTGGAAAGTACTTTCCAAGTCCGGGGTACATATCCTTCATGACTTCATAGAACGGCGCGGGGTTTGTTGGGAAGTATTCCATATCAAAAACAGCTTCCGGATAGGGCAAGTTATATTTCTGCAAATTAAAGTAAAGCCCCGTCTTCGGACTTCGAAAATCCGGTATTCCCGCCGAAGTGGACATCCCAGCACCCACCAACGCAATAATATTTCTCACATTATGTGACACGATATACTGCGCGACACCAGCCGGCGAGTACTCGTTAAAATAAGGTCGATAGAACCGATAGTTGACCGAATAATCCGCAATGATGTAATTCCGGATCTTTGTTAGTATGTCACTTGTCACGATATCTCCACACTCATAGCAATAAAATGTCATCGTTCGCAAATTAAAGCAAACTGGATGGTCGTGTTGTTTGTAGTGGTTCTCAATGTGGTTCGATTCATTTGTTGAACACCCAACATATAAACACGTCAAACAAACCCACACATCACGACCACCACAGTCATGGCATTTCCTTTTCCCTTTCTGTTGGTCTTTTGATATCTTCTCTAACTCAAAAAGTGTTGTAAATAAAATGTTATTCGTTTGTTATTGGATGTAAGAAATTGAAAGGTCGCGTATTGTGATACAACGAAAAAGACAAGAGAACAAACGAATCGCTGCAAAAAGTGATTTTAGTGTGTATTTGACCGAAAGAAGGTCGAGGCACTCAGGCGGGCGTGCAATGCTTTGTTCGCTCATTTGATTTTGTAGATCCTTTAAGAGTTTTTTGTTTTTTTCATTTGTGAAAAGTTCAAAATATGTGAAGTCTTAAATATGTTGTGTTTAAGACAATTTGAAAGTCATTTTGCGAGTTGCTTGGAGTGTTTTCTTTTTTTTAGCGCTTTTAAAACTCGTCGTTTCGGCAAATAATCTGGTTGATAATCACTCCAATTGATTAATTCTTTTTCATTGAACCGTACTATTGTTTATTAATTATATATAGTTTTCATATTAAACCTATATTTTAACTATAAATTAACTATTTATTAAATTAAATTAAACTATTAATTTCAAATATAATTTCATAATTAGTACATCATATAAGAATAAAACGATATTTTTTTGTTAAATATTCTAACACATTAAAATTAAAAAATAACTATATCCCTTTTCTATACATTTATTAAAAAATTAATTAAACATTTAATACAAAAATAAAAAAGAGAAACGAACTCAGAAAAATTTACTGATGCAAAAAACGAAAGTGGAGGAACCAATTGATTTAGTGAAACTTTCGTTGGACGAAGTCGTTTTGGTGAAACTTCGTGGGAACCGCCAGTTGAAAGGCAAACTTCGCGTTTGAGTTTTTAAAAACATTTTACAAAAAGTGAATAACATTTTCAAGACTGACGAACAGGCTTTTGATCAACACCTCAATTTAGTTTTGACTGAAGTCACCGAAACGTACAATTCGGTTGTTTGTTTTTTGCATCACATCAATTCCAAAACTCAATTTTAGTCTCGTGATTTCCCCGTGTTATACATTCGGGGTGACCTTGTCGTTATTGTAAGTCCCGAACAACAAAAATGATTGACGACCGTTTACTTACATTTATAGTTTTTTTACTATACAACAAATACTACTAATAGTCTATATGAATTAAACAAAATAGTTTATAATTGTACATCATCCTTTTCGAACAACTCGAACATCTCTTTCACACTTTCGATTTGGTAATCCACGTCGACAACTAATGGCGCTACGTAATGTCTCTCAATACAACGAATGAAGTCATCCATTTCGTTTTGCTCAGATATACCTTTTGAATGCTCTTTGAGAGTTTTGACAGCCGTTTCCATTATACAGTCCAAGTCTTCGTATGTTGACAAAAATTTGTTAATAATTCTAAGAAAAGTACTATAAAATGAGTTGACTAAATTGATTGCCATTCGCACTAAAATCGGCATTTCGTTTACATACACTTTCTCTCGAATTTTTTGTTCTTCTTCAAAACTAGTTAAATAGTTTTCTTTGAGTGTTTTGAGTTTTATAACTAAGTTTTGCTTCTGTTTGATGTGTTTGTCTAAAAACTTCGTTTGGTCTTTTTTGATTGCCATTGCACATGAAATTTCTGTGGAAACATTTGTAATCTCGGACTGACACTTCTTGTATAACGCGTGGCACTTCTCCACCTTGGTTATTGAACTTTTGTACAATTTGTTGAGGGATTGTATTTTTGTTTCAATTTCTTTTTTTTCGAAATCAAATGTCGTTAGAAAGCTGGCTAATGCGTCGGCGCACTTTTTGAGAGAATGAGATGACTCAAGATGCGTTTTGGAAATGTTTTGTGATTGAGTTGAAAAGTCAGAGAGTAAAGTATAAAGCGACGAACTAATTTTGAACTTGTAATTTTGAAACTGATTGGTGTCAATTGTTATGAGTTTTTTACTATAAAACTCGTCACATTCACTTTGGTGAGAAAAATAAGTTATATAATTTTTGCATAGAGAACTAAGAAGATCCAGTTTATTTATAATGGTATCACTCTCTGTAACGAGGGGAAGCACATCTTCCATTGTTTAAAATATATATTTGAGTTCATTTTAATATTAAATTGGTTGGAATTTTGTTTGGGTAACCTATTCCAAAAATTAGGTAATTTTTACGTAATTTATTAGGATTTTACATATGATTTGAAGGGAAAAGAAATATTTATACTTATAAAAAAAACAGTCAAAAAAAATATAACATTTTTTAAATAATGTTAACTAAAAAAATAAAATAAATGTTATTCCTTTTCAAGAAAAAATGAATTAATTTTTTTCTAATTTATATTAAATATATATATAACAATATTATTATTAAATATGGTTTGTTTTGATACATTTTATTATAGTTAAATATTTTATCTTTAATATAGAAATGAAATAAATTAAATCTATTTATTGTTCACTAGTTTATTACTATTAATTTGTAATATAATTGTTTTAAAAAATATTCATAAACCTCAATTATCATAGATATAACTAATAATTCCAAAATAATCAAATATTCATATGAAACTAAAAATTAATTATAATAACAAGTATAATACAATTGAAAAGTTATTAATGGGAATAAGTTCCAAAAACTACTTAAGCAATAAACCATTATAAAACGATTTAAAACCATCATTCAAACTACTAATGAACACGAAACAGTCTCATATTTTTTTCCATCTTGCAAAATTTTGAAAATGAGACCACATTACACCAATTTTTTCGATTTTTTTCAAACCCCGAAAAATAGGTCTAAAACTATATACTATCTAATCTCAAGCTTCAAAACCACAAGTCATTATTAATCAAAAGATGGAAAGAATACCATAAATAAGGGACTTCAAAACAGAACTTCAAAACCAAACGAGTGTATGTTGAGTGCATCGACAGACTTTGACGAAGTGGACACCCAACTCAAGAAATACGAGATTAAGCCATCGTCGAAGATCGACGAGGAGATTAACAAGACGATTTCGCAAGCGATGGAGAACACATGCCTTTCACAAGGGGACTCCATTCTTCTCCTCCGTTCCTTCAAGTGGAACTTAAACAAAATGAACGACGTGTACTATGACGACCAAGACAAGTACTTGGCTCGCGCAGGAACATCTTTCAGCTCATGTGAAGAGCCGACCGCTGTCACCACATGTCCTGTTTGTTATGAGGACTATCCACCAAACAAGATGTATGCCTTGTCTTGTGGGCACTACTTTTGCGTCAACTGTTGGAAGAGTTATGTCAATGAAACAATGAAGAAGGGGTTAGGTTTCATCGACGCGTTGTGTATGATGGCTGGGTGTAAACACAAAATCCACTTTGAGTTGGTCAAAAAGACTGCGCCTGAATTGGCAGATCGATTTTGGTATTTCTTGAAGAAGGAGTTTGTCGAAATGCAAGGAAACGTCTTCTGCCCAAACCCAAAGTGCGGGAGAGCAATTGTTGTTTTGTCGTCGGAACAAACCTCGAATAACATTGTGTGTCTCTGCGGGCAGAAGTTCTGTTTCAAGTGCCTTGGAGAATTTCATGCGCCGGCTACATGTCAACAAGTGCAAGATTGGCAAACATTGTCGACAAAAGATGATGAAAACTCGTATTTGTTGCTCACGATGAAGGCGTGTTGTCATTGTGGGTTGTTGTGTGAGCGGACGCATGGATGTAATCACATGACTTGTCCAAAGTGTCACGGCGAGTGGTGTTGGATGTGTAGAGGTGATTGGAAGGTGTGTTCTTCTATCTATAACTTTTTATATTACTGTAAACTAATAATAACTCGATAATAGATAACGAAACAATAATTGATTGATAGACGCACGGCGAAAAGACGGGAGGGTTCTATTCGTGCAACATTTACACTGCGGGGAAATCACTTGGAAACCAACTTGACAACAAAGCACAGGGAATGAAAGCATTTTACGAGAAATATAACCACTACTTCGACCGTTGGATGAACCACAACTCACTCCACAGACAAACACTCACGAAAAAAGAACAAGCGATGGAGGAAGTCTATAAAATGTTTGCGATGCAGACGAGAACTATCAACCGTATTGAAGAGGCTTTCGACGTTCTGATCTTGGCACGTTCGTGGCTTAAATACTCTTACGTTCATTCATTCTATTTGTCAGAGAACGGAGGTGTATCAGAGTTGTTCAACCACCAACAGGCACAAATCGAAACGTTTACTGAAACACTCGGTGAGCTGTTGTTTAATCCAGTCTCAACATATGACACTGAAAATATTTCAGCGAAGGCGTCTATCCTCAAAAAGGTTATTGAGCATTTCTCGTAAGAAAGAGTTTAGTAGTACTTATAGTTTTTTTAATCATATCTATTTGTTTACTTTTACTGTATAATTATCATTAATTAAATTGTAAATAATTAATAATTATAATTATTTTGTATTATACTTAATAACATTATTATAGATTATTTTTTTATATATAACAATGCACTTCAATTGCAAAAATGTTAGAACATATTATTCATTAATAGTAAATTATTTTATTTCATCTAATATACATTAATTTATTTAAAGAAAAAGAATTACTCAAAGTAAACTAAAAAAGAATGATAAAAGATTCAAAAGTTGGAACGAGGCATTGTTTATGCGTAGAATACTGAGGAAATAATTATAAAAAATGCGACACCTCCAAACACGGCTGGAAGGGATTGTGTGTGAATGTGGAGTGAAAATGGAGGAGATGAAATTATCCAAGGAAGTTGAAGAAGGGGAGATCGATGAATTTACTAAACAGAGACGGTTACTGTACCTTCAGGTCTGCGAAGTCGAAAGGATGTGCGACGAGCGAGCAAGAGAGGATTCAAGAGGAGAGTGCACTGCCGTTGTTGACTTGACTATGCAGATCAGAAAGAAGATCAACGACATCGAAAAGGTGTTTGACAAGATGAGAAACGTGTACCACCAATACGCACAAGAACAACTGAAGAAAAACAACAAAAACGACGAGAAAATGCTTCAGTACCGGCTCTCCCTCAAAAGTGCGGAGGATGAAATTGCAACAATGAGAACGATCGCGCTGAGAGGGAAAAAGGTCAATGACACATTTCATGTTTCTGGGCTCGACGCGTATCACATGGGAAAATTGCCACAAAGCGAAGACAAAAAGATGCGAAAAGTCGAGGAAAAAGACTTAGAAATTGATAACAAATTAGACGCTGTGCATGTTGGACTGAAAGAACTCAGAGAAGTCGCGGATGGGATGAATGAGAGAGTCGACGACCAAGAGCTCAAAATTGGACTGCTGCAGACGAAAATTGATGATCGCAATGAAGATTTTGAAAAGAAGGATATCAAATTGAAGAGAATTCTCTCTCACATCTACGGACCAGACAAAACGTGTTTTGCGGTCATGCTGATCTTTGTCATTTTTGGGATTGTTTCAACGTTTGGGATGCTCTTTTTGGTGAGGTAGCTTGTTTAAATGAATCTCCCTTCAATTTGAAACAATTAAATACAATCTAATAAAAAGTTAATAAATAATTAATAAAAAGTTAATAATGAAATACTTAAAAGAAATCCATCAACTTGAAAACTTTTAGAATGAAAGGGACTTTTAATCTGAACGAACTTGGGAGGATCGCGCAATATTTGAACAATCGCAGAGATGTCGTCGTTTTTTATTCGATCAATAAAAAGTGTGTTTTATGCCTTTCTTTGATGAAGGAAAACGTTTCACTCGACAACGACTTTACAAGTCATATTGACTACTTCTTGTTTGTCCAGCGATTCTACCCGTCTTCGAAGTGTTTTTGTGGGCCGATGGATGTGCTGAAAATTCTTCTTCCTGTTGAATTGAAGAATTATGAATCCGTCAAAGTGACTGACATGAAACGGTTTCGGACTATAGATATGTGTGTGGAGACGTTAGAGAAACTAGTGGAGTACACTGGCGAGTTTACCACCATCAACCGTCCATGTAATAATCTTAAACGAATTACTTTAATCCATTTTACAGAACGCGCCATGTGTGACTTCAAGAAAGCGATGGCGAGATACCCACGACTTGAGTTTGTTCGATTGTATGTCGACGAGAAAATAGTTTTTCCAAAAGAAGTTCTAAAGGGCTTTTTATTATATATTCAACAATTCAACCCCTTCATGAAAGTCGTCTTGGACTTTGGGAAGTACAATAAAGCCAACGACGAACTTATAATGTTCGTCAAAAAGAACTTCCCCCATTTTAATGTGGTTTATCACACTCTTTTGACGAAGTACGAAGTCCCTTATAATCCCGAGACAAACCCATTTTACTTAGACTTTTTCAATAATTATGTGTATATGCAAATGGTTGTGTTTCAAGGCACTTTCTTTGTGTTTCAAGACGACAAAATGACATCAACGGAGGAGTTTCTGAAGGACTATTATATCACTGAATTACACTCAAATGCTACAGAAGGGAATTATAAATGGATTACGACACTCTCTTCTTTAAAAATGCAGAAGAGAGTGTTTTCTCTGACTTTGCCAAGTACTTTGAAAACTTTAGAAATAGGAGAGGACTTCTTGTATTACTCGTACAACCTCCAAAACATCGCGTTTGACTGTCAAATTAAGAATTTAGAGGATTTGGCCATCACACATCTTCACACGCTTAAGATGAGTCAAAAGATCTGTCTTCCCACGACGTTGAAAGAGTTGAACATTGAAGTCTTAGAAGACAATTTTGTGAGTCCGTCGTCGGTTACTCTTTTAAGGATATCAGACGTAGCTAATAAGCCACAGATCACACTGAACTCAGGACTCAAAGAATTGTTCATCTGTCAATTACTGGATTTCATCCCACATACCGTCGAGTATTTGTACGTCCCTTGTTTCAATAAGAAACTAAGTTGTCCTCTTCTCTCCCTTGAAGTCGAAGTTATGAAGAAAGGCGATGGAAACAAGCTCCCAAGCACTTTAAAGAATTTACTGATCCATTCAACTCCAAGTTTCGGACTCAGTCAGTTGACACATTTGACACAACTCGCAGCCACCGTGTTAGTCTCAAATTCGATAGTCAAAGTCGACAAATATGAACTCCCAAAGACCATCAAAGTCTGTAAAATTCATATCAAAGGAAATATCTCGAAGAACAAAGAGACGGAAACAATGGAACAATTTACAAAGCACTTCGGTGGTATTCGCGACTTGACAATCACTGCAGAATTTAAGTCGAAGATCGAGAAGAAGCTGATGAAGTACTTGAATTGATTGTGTAATGTATTTGAGAGAAGAATGGAAGAACTACAATTTTATAATATAGATAACTATATTAAATAGTTAGTTATATAATAATATATAATAATATATATAACTATACTCAATAGTTAGTTATGTGAAATGAAATATATTGAATTAACAAGTGCACAGGTGTTGTCCTTTGTGTAAAAGAAGAGGCGGGTGGACATCAAGCGTCGGTGATACAACAGAAGGCGGGGTGGAACACTCATGTGTCGTATTTTGGAAATATAAGTCGAGGAACTTCGAGAAGACTAGATCGATGTTAAAACTTGTCTTGGCGGATGTCTTGATATACAATTTGCCGGGATACATTTGATAGACTTGTTCGTCATTCACTCGCTTTTCTAAATCAATTTTGTTGCCTACAAGAAGTGTGCATTGACCAGCGTCTTCCGTTTGAAGCTCATCAATCCAATATTGAGCCTGAAATGTCATTGCTATTGAACTATTGAAATTAGAAAACACAAACTCGTCGAAAAGAGTCGGGGTTGTTCACATCAAAAACTACAACAGCCCCATCAGCTCCTTTGTAATAACTTTTACCTATTGAACGGAAGCGCTCTTGGCCAGCTTTACCATTAATAACACTTATAATAACTGAATAATATAAAAATACTATACTTATTATAGTATAGTTAGAGTTGTAGAGAGTTAATAAAAAAACTATATTAATGAAAAAAGAACAAACCAGTATCCCATACACATACTCGTAAGTTAATACCATTTCGTGTGATCTCTTTATAACTAAAATCTACACCTATTGTACTTAAGTATAATTGGTCAAATGTATTCTCCATATATCGCTGTGTTAGTGCAGTCTTACCTACTCCAGACTCACCAAGTAAAATTATTTTAATGGATTTGGTCTCTTTGGTTGTCATTGTGATTTGAGTATCAAAGATTGCGTCTTTTATTTGCCAAAGGTATTGGTCTGTTGCTTTTAGTGTACAATTTAAATCAACAATAAATAATATTAAAATAATCTATAAAGTATAGTAATTATATTAGTTTTTCGAATACCTTTTCAATGTAAAGTTTTATTTAAACTTTTTTTTGGCTCTTTTTTTTCTTACATTTCAAAATATTTAAAAAACGACAATAAAATCAATTTATTTATATAATTATTAAATATAATTCTTTTTTTATTTAATTATTATTTATGTATTTTGTTTTAAAATAGTAAAGAGTTTCAGATTTCTTTCTTATTTTTTTAAACAATCTTGTACAAAAAAGTGAAAAATTAAAGAGACATCAAAATTTAAACATAATAATGTAAATTATATTTTTTTATATGTTTTTGTATCAATAATAATTATAAATATAATTATTTTAATAAATATAAAAATATTGTTTAATTTATAGTTTTTTATTTATGTATATATAATTATATATTATTAATTTTTATTAATTGTTAATAGTAAAACAAAAATAAACAAAAATATTTTTATTTTATTGTAATTATTAATATAAATTATATAATTATAGTTTTACAACTATAATTTTTATCTAATAGTTTTAAAATTATTATTATAATTTGGTTATAATAATTCTCATGTTATATTTAAAATAGTGAATAAAAACAATATTATTAAAATTAGTTTAAATTAGTTTTACAATTTTTGAATTATTTGTTTGATTATTTCCAAACAAAATTTAATCATCACTTGCTCAAGTCTTTTTTTTTGTTATTTTACAAAAAAATTTTTATTCATTTTTATACAAAAAAATTAAAATGGTACAAAACGATAAATAATGCCAAATATTTATAATATTTTGAACTAATAATTTACAAAAATTTAATATGGATTCCACGTCTTTACTTATTATTATCAAGCGCGAAGAAAAATGGTTGATGGATTCCATTCCTCTAAACCCAATCCAATTTTGTTCTGAACAAATTTTATAATATTAACAAAATAAATACAACAACAAACTATATTTTATTCAAACAAAAATATCGTGTTCCTCATTCCTTTATATTTCACATTTCAAAAAATATCAAATAAATTTTGATGTAAAATCCCGCAAAAACACGCTTCAATATCGCAATATTCATTTAATAAAATAATTAAATAATTCATTTTCAAATAATCTCAACCTTTATAAAAAGTTGCCTATAAAAACACGAAATGTACTCCAAAAATCAATGGATTCAAACACACAATATCAACCACTCATTGCTCCTCAACAACAACAATATCAACAATACCAAGTCCCTCCACAACCAGTTTATACTCAACAACAGCAACAACAACCTCTTACAACGGAAGATGAGTCAACGATGTCTCTTTTGATGTTTGCTTTTGGCTTCTTGTGTTGTTGTTTGTGGTGTGTCGGCTATTGCAAATACAAGTCATCTACTAATAGCAACGCTCGTCTCTTTGCTATTCTTTCGTTGGTCTTCTTTATCATTTCAACAGTAGCCGTTTCGTTATCGATGGTCATTCTTGTCATTTATTTGATCATCTTCTTTGCTATTATGGCTACTGCCACTACTAATTACTAATCAAACGTTTCGTGTCTTTTGGTTCATCACATTATGTTTCAAATTAGAGAAATCGTTCACCATTAAATATTTTTTTCATGTAATTTATTAAGGACTTGTGGTGTTCGGGCGAACGATTTGATATTTTTGAAATGTGTGGGATATGAAACAACAATAAATTACTTGGACTGACTCAAATCTATTTGCTTGAGTTTCCGTTGACTCGACGATTTTTTCTTAGGCTTTTTCATTCCGCATATGGATTTGTGATTGAGAACAATCATCTTCCTTTTCAACTTCCGACTTTTCGACTTCTTTTGACTTTTGGAAGGATTTGATGAAATGATTAATGAAGATTCAATCGGAGGTGGTGTGTTTTTTATACTCAAAGAGTGTGTGGTATTTACTTCTAAAGTATATATATCTTGGCTTTGTTCTGGTTTCACATTTGGTTGTTCAGTTATCCCAATCTGCCGCTCCCACCGCTTTATTCTGCCAAGAGAATCTAATGAGTTTTTCATTTGTTTAATTAAGTCAATGGTGTCTAAATCACTTGTCATTGTTTAATGATTATATTTAGGTTTTTTTCTCATTCATCTTTATTATTTTATTTTTGGTCAAAACGTGTCATGGTATAAACAAGAATGACAAGATTGCGGCTTTTCAATTTCATTTGTGATATTTCTTAAAAAAAAGGAGCAAATTTGAAGTATTTATCGAACAAATTCGGGAAATTAGGTTTGATTTGGTATTATTGAATAATTCCCGATTTTTTAATAATAATTTACCATTTTTTGATTAGTTAATATTATTTTAAAAATAAGAATAAATTTTTATTATAATATAATTACAATTAAACTATAAATATTATAGAATCGAATTTGAAAATATAAAAATGAGACCTTAAAAAATAGAGCGAATGAGTGATGACGAAGATATACTTGGCGAAATGGCGGACGCACTATATAATTTGAAGAGGACTGAGCGGTTGGAGCAACAGCTTGGTATTACAGATGACATGTCAAACAGCCAAGATTTTCCCGATATATACACTCTAGAAGAGGGAACCTTTAAACAACATAATTCAAGCACATCAGAAAACAACGAAATATTAACAGACACACCCGTCAATGATCATTCAAATGAAGAAGAAAAAGAAAATACAAAAAATAGTAAAAAAACTATAAAGAAATTAAAGCAACTAGTAGAAAAGAAAAATATAAAGAAAAGACAAGTAAAAAGAATCACAATGCCTTTGCAAAAAACAAGAAGAAAGAAAGTTAAAAAAGATGAGGAAGAACATGAAGAGAAAAAAGAAACCAAACCCATAAGGAAAACAATCGCAAAAACAAAATTAAAGAAAAAAATACTGACGAAGATAACACTCAAAACAATCGAAAAAGAAATATCGGACAGTGAGAGTGAAACAATAAAAATCCCTTTAAAGAAACAAAAAGCTCAAAAAGAAAAAAAGAGTGAAACAAAAATCAAAACGTCAACAAAACCAATCAAAAAGAACAAAAGCGAAACGACCATCAACCAAAAGAAAAAAATGACAAAAAAAGATTTGAGTGATGACGGAACGTTAAGCACAGATAAAGGCGGGGAAAAAATGAAGAATGATTTGACATGTGCAGATACCCAGAACGAACTGGCAATTTCTGGTACAACCGAACGTCATGAAACAAATGATAGTGAGTTGCCAACTCAAATAATCTCATCGACTCATCAAACACTTCCAACCACTTTAATCCTGAAATCTTCCGATTCACAAAAGCACAGAAAAAATATTCGTGAGTATAAACTTAGAGATGTCCAGCGCCCAGTTATAGTTTTATCTATGTTTAATGAGAAAGAGGTATCAGCTTATAAAAAGGCGTGTAAAAGCTTTGCTACGTTAGACAACGATGTTACTCCCAACACTACGCATGTCGTTGTAAAGAGAGAAGAACGAACGCTTAAAGTGGTGACAGCAATATGTTTAGGGCGTTGGGTAGTTAACGAGGAGTGGATACAAGAGTGTATCGAACAACATGTTGTAGTCAATGAGAAACCATTTGAATGCTTTTCCAACGGGAGAGAAAGCGTTGTTGGAAAGCGGCGCGATATATTTAAAAACAAATACATCAAGATTGGGAAATTGGAGAATTACCAATACAGCTTAGAGAAGTTAATGAGTTTGATCACATTCTCTGGGGCCATTTTTCAAAGTGTAAAAAAGCCGTTTGCGATTATTGGAGAGGAAGAGAAAAACCTCAAGCCATCATGGCTCTTTGATTCGATAATTTTAGGAAAGATACAGCCCCGAAAACAATATGAAGTACACGAGGAATGATGAGAAGAAAATAATAAAAATAATAGCGATTGTTGTGTAAATTAAATGTTTTTAACGAGGTCGTGTGTTTTACTCAGCTACGGACACAATTGTTGGTTAAGAGAGTTCATTTGTTTCAAGTATTTTCAAAGTAATTTGATTTAAATTTGAAAGAAGACAAAACAATAAAAACTTATTAATAATACAAAGTAGTTCATATGACAGTGGTCTATATGTTTGGAGACTCAAACTTGTTTGGAATGCAAGCAGTGACTATGACTCAATACCCACGCGAAGACATATTTCATTCAATTGTTATCAAAGAGTTGAAGAAGATGGGAAACGTTGAATATAAAGTCGACGGAATGCCTGGGAGATCCATCGAAAGGGAAGACACCGTTTTTGGGATTTTTAGTGGAGAAAAAGTGTTTATGGCATTCCTCAAGTCTTTCTCTCGTATTGAAACAACAAAGAAAAAGATCTTTGTTTTTTCATTGTGTGTGAATGACATTTTAGCTGGAGCAACGGCAGAGGAGACGATTTCTTCCATCAAAATGTGTCTGAAAAGGATCAAAGAGACTTCAAATTCAAAGACAATATTAGTCATTCCACCTTCTATTAAAGAATGCACCTTTCAACCATGGGCTGAAATTACACAAAGAGGAAGAGAGCAATCCATTATATTAACCCAAATTCTCTTAAAAAGATCTTTAGACAATGTAGATGCCTATGCTGATTTCTCGGACTTACAGGTCGGAGAAGACGGTGTTCACCTCACTAAAGAGTCTCACAAAAAAGCTGCCAAGAAGGTGTTAGACTCGATCCGTTCTTTGAACTTTTAAAAATGAGTTCTTAATAGTTATTTATAGTTTATTGTTCAAGTAAGTTGCTCTAATAAATATAATAATAAATATATTTATATATTATATTAATGAAATTAATAATTAAAATAATGAATATGAATCAATACGTAAAGAAGAATTTCAATAGGACAACACATAAAAAAAGATGGGAAGTGGTGAATTAGGATTAGTCGACCAAAGAGAGGACTAAGTCGACGAACTTGTCGAACTCTCTGTTGTCGATTTCAGTTCTTTTCATATCGAAGGTTCTCTGGTAAATTGATCTGCATTGTCCAAGATAAGCTGCTGCAGCGACGAATTGGTTTTTCGAGACCTTCTTGCCAAGGCATGAGTTGAGCTTGAGAAGAGTATCAATAGATCTTTTGCTGCAGTTGAATCCAAGAGCGGGGAGTGCTTTGGCCATTTCTTTGTTGTCGAGGGATCCACCCTTATCGGAGTCGAAGTGTTTGAATGTGTCGAGGCAGAGCTTGACGAAGTTATAGAGTGCCAAGAACTCGATGAATCCAATTGAGCCCGAGCAGTCGACGTCGAAGACTCTAATAAGTCTTTTAGTGGTAGTCTCGTCAATTTTAATGTCACCTGGGAATTTAGCTTTCACGATTTCCTTGGCGTCAAGAGTTCCCGATTTGTCTTTGTCGACCTTAATGAACCAATCTTGGTTCTGATGGAATTCAACGGCAGTTACACTCTCGACCAATGGGAACCACCACTGGAATTGGAGTTTTGGGTCTTGTTTGATAGCAGCCTGGATCATATCAGCGACAAACTTGTCTGCTGCAGCTTGTATAGCGAAAAGGGACATCTCTGGGCTTTGAGTTACAAGTTCACGTTTAAATCCTCTTGGATTATTGTACTATTTTTACTTTTGTCTACCATTGGACAACACGTGGATTCCTCACTGTGATTTACTATTCCCAATTGTTGTTTTTACTACTGAAAATGGTAGTTTTATTGTTGTGATCTTCAATATGAGATTTGTAAGAAATGAAAGCGTCTGTTTGTCGAAAAAGATAATAAAGCACTTTTAGTTTGATACAAGAGGCTGATAGAACAATCAATACGACGTTCTTACAGATCTCAAAAGATCTTGGTATTATACTCGGATTCCTCAGACTCTTTTATTGGGTATTTTGCACCTCCCTGATTTGGCGCCGTATCACTTCTTCATATGGACTAAAAATAAGTCGCACAACTAGTGTGTCTTTGTTCGGGAAAAGTCCACGGAGATATATAAATTCATCTGAGAAATTAGAAACTCATTCAGATGTCGTTGTTTCAAATTCAAGCCGCAGCCGACGCATGGTTGGCACAAAACATTACAGCTGCTTATGCCGCCGATCCAAGAGTAAAGAATGAGTGGTGGTACCCACTTGCCTCCTCCGTAGCTGCAACCGAATTCAGAGGGTATCAAGACTGGTTCCAAAAAGTCGACAAGGATAAATCTGGAACTCTTGAGTTGAACGAACTCAAGAAGGCTACCTTCCCAGGCAAAATCAAACTCGATGATGACACCTGCAAACACCTCATGAGCATTTTCGATATCGACAGATCCAACTCAATTGGATTTTATGAGTACTTGGCTCTTATGAAATATGTCGAACTTACAACCGCCATCTTCAAACAATTCGACAAGGACAAAAGCAACTCCCTCGACGAACAAGAGATCTTCAGAGCAATGCCACAACTCGGATTTGACTTGAACATGAACTCATGCAGAATCCTTCTCAAGACCTGTGGAAAAGGACTCTTGTCAAAGAAAGTCAACGTCTCGCAATTCATCGGATGTGCTGCTTATCTCGGACAAATCAGAACCATCTATCAACACGGCTTCAAGCAAGCACAAGGACCTTTCCAAAGAGCGACCTTTGCCAAGTTCATGAATTTGACCCTCAACCTCATGGATGACGCTTAAAGTCCTAATCAATTTCTTCCCATCCTTTTCCCTTTTATGTGTTTTCTTTCCACCATTTTCAATCCATATCAAAAAATGACATTTTGTTATTTCCTCATAAAATTAGAAATCTTTCATTTAGTTCTTTATTTTTTAATAATTCATATTCAAATTTGTCTATTATATGATAACCCGTTATAATCAATAATTGATAAAATGATTAAATCATTTAATCAAAATAATTCGGGAAATTGTTTAAAACACCTTGAAATCATTGTCTGATAAATTTTTAACTTTTAAGATATTTTTTTTAATTCCCATTTTTCAAACAAAAATTATATTATATTTTGTGAATAAAATATAGTTTCGTTGACAATGTTAATTAATAATAATCTAATTTTAATATAATAAATAAAAAATATAATTGAAAATAATAATAATATAATTATAACAGTATAATTCCCAGAAATATATAAACTTCAACCATGCTATAAACCATTTTACAAATTCAAACAACAGTCATTTTTGGATTTCACAATCTCACTTGTCATTACAACACCTTGTCGTAACGAACTGTCATAAGAGGAGTGATAAAATGTGAAGTGACAAAAAAAACCGAGAAATTGAATAAAAAATCGACGAATTTTGAAACAAAAGAGCTCAGCAACAGTTTGTGTCCTTTTCTGAGTGGACAACGGTGATGTTATTCTTCTTCGGGAGAATCGCCATGATCTCCTTATTTCCATAAATCCCCTTCGCAAGTGCCTCGAATATTTCGTTCACACCCTCCCCTGTTTTTGCACTACATCTCATATGTTGGAAGCCTTGTTCTCTCGCCATAGCCTCTCCTTGTTCGACCGTCACTTTTGGTGGAAGGTCAGTCTTATTTCCCACAAAGATAATGTAAGCTATCTCCTGCTCGTTTTGGTACTCTTGGACCCAATTGGAAATCTTCAGTGTTATTCGCATTCTTATTAAATTACGATTTTATAATTGTTTTACTATACTTTAATAGTAATTTGTATAGTTCTTTTTATACTATAATTTTTTTATACTTCAGGAAAGAAGAAACACACTTTTGTAAAAGACTCGGGATCTGAGACGTCATAGACAATTAAACAACCTTGTGTGCCTCTGTAATAACTTGAAGTCACGTTTCGGAACCGTTCTTGTCCAGCTGTGGTGTGAGTGAATGAGAAACCACAAATTATAATATATTTTACTATAATTTTTAAGATGGCGGAATAAAAACAAACCAGTGTCCCCTTGTTGTAAGTCCATATTTTCATTTCATGTTTGTGGTGTGTTGAAAAACAAACAAAGTTGTAGCTTGATTGTGACGTCACCAACCTTAACAAGCTATTCGTCATTTCGTTTCACTTTATCATTTTAATGATTTTTAGCAATCTTGTCAATTTTGTGAAACGAAGATTAAAAAGGGCGGAACGACCGTTCACTTAAGCACAAAAACAAACCTTCGAATTAAAGTCAACACCAATTGTCGAGATCAATTCCTCGTGAAAAATACCTTCACAGTATCTTTCCATGATTGCGGTCTTGATGTTAGTTGTTAAAATTATAAAGTAAGAAATAAACCTTGCCAACAGAAGGCTCGCCAATAATTAATATTTTAAAAGTGTAATCTGCGTTTTCAGTCATCTCGTGTTGTTTTTGAGTTTGTTTTTCTTTTCAATTTTTTCATTTCTTTTTTTTCGAAAACTCGACTTTTCGTCTAGATCAGATTATAGTTCTTTTTCTTTTAATAATAATCACACTATGAAGATCTATTTTTTTATTTGTTTTTACTATATATATATGAACAAAAACTATATATTTCTTTTTCTATTTTCGTATTTTGATTTCGACCTGCAGTTCAATATACTATATATAAATTATTGGGTATGGTATCTCTTTTTTTAATACCAAATCAACATCTCATTTTTTGAGATGATTTCTCCATTGATGGAACGACGGAGAATTTGGGCAAGTAAAAGTGGGACAAATCAATTATTCATATTTCCACTGTACAAGGCAGTAATACCCGCCTTGTCACTTGTGAGTTTTTTCATTCGCCCAAAACTCAATGTGTCAACAGTTTTTAAATTTATCATCTTCACACAATTTCACTCTTTATACAACTTTTTTCCATCAACAACAAAAGAGAAACTGTTATTTCGGTTTTTGTGTTCAGATGTCTCGCTTGCTTTTCCATTACCAACTTTATGTATTTCAATATAATACTTCCCATATAATTAATTGGTTTATTAAACACTTTTTATTTTTTTAATTAAAAAAATATACTTTTACTATTAATTAATAGTTCTAATATTATTTGACTTCAACATGAAAAAAAAAATCTCAAAAAAAAACCTCAAACTGTTTTCTTTTCTTCACATATTTTATAATTATCAACAACTATACAATTATAATATATAAATCTATATATAATAAGTATTAATTGATAAGTAATTTCTTATTAATTGAATTAATTTAATTAATTAATTTAATTAATTAAATTCTTACAAGAAACAAAAAAAAACAAAATACATGTCAGAAGAACAAGACAAAGATAAACTTCTCGAGATAGTCCGTCGACAGCACGATGTTCTTGTTAAAATGAAATCTGATCGTGCTGAGATGGAGTCCGAATTAAAAAAATTGAAAGACGAGAATATGGAATTGTTAATTGAAAAAGAGGAGATGAAAGGAGACACGCATTGGCGAGACGAGTCGTTGTCTTTACGAGACGAGTTAAATGTTGTAGCTTCCGAGCTTGACAAGTATCAAAAACAGAACTTGGTGTTACGTCGTGAGAACGACTCATTGCGGAGTGGTGGAGAAGAAGCCGCTACACTCAAAACGACCAACGAAGGGTTGAAGAAAAAGATTTCTGAGTATGAGAGCCGCATCTTAGCTCTTGTCAAAGTTGTCGAGCAGTGCAAAAACAAAGTCAATTTGTCGAGTGAGCAGTGCATGAGGTTAAAAGTTGATATCGACGAAGAACGTTTGAAGCGCGAGACCTTCATGACAAAAGTAAAGGAAGCCTGCGATAAAAATAAAATCGCTGTGGAGCCCGAGAGCATTGCCTTGAAAATGAACGAAATGAAGATGGAAGTCCAAAGGGCAAACATTCTTGTCGAAGAGTATAAGTCGCGGTACAACAGAGCTGTTGAGCGAATGGCCGACATGGAGAATCAGAAAATCACAAACCAGTCGTCTGGAGAGCACTTCGAGATGATTGAGGATGACGCAGAAAATGTTATTGAATAAGTATTTAACTGTATTATAAAATCTAATAAAAAGAATTATAATATATAGTACAAGTGATAGGACGAGGATAGAATGGTATTATAGTAAAAGAACTAATAAACAAACAGTAAAACCCTTACCTTCTTTTTTAAGAAAACGCACAAAAAAGAACTGATTGATTGAGTCTGTGAGCGATGGGACGTATGTACAGCAGAGGAAAAGGTATCAGCCGCCGATGTATTCCATACCGCAGAACCGCGCCGGCATGGCAAAAGAAGACCTCGTTGGAAGTTATCGAGGAGATGTGCAAGTTGGCAAAGAAGGGTATGCCACCATCGCAAATTGGAGCTTATTTGAGAGATGTTGAGGCCATTGGTTTGGTCAAGAGCATTACCGGCTCAAAGGTTCTCAGAATTTTGAAACTCGCGGGACTCGCACCAAAGCTCCCAGAGGACTTGTACTTCTTGATGAAAAGAGCTGTCTCAATCAGAAAGCACTTGGAGAGAAACAAAAAGGATAAAATCTCAAAGTACCATTTGATCTTGACTGAATCCAAAATCCACAGACTCGTGAGATACTACAAAACTACTAAGGTCGTCGACAGCTCATTCAAGTACGACGCTAACACAGCTTCCGCCATCGTCTCTTAAGTTTTAGTGAAATTTTTACCCCTTTATGTCCGTTCGTTTCGCATTTTTCAATCTCGATTTATAGGGTTCTCACATCGTTCCAATAGTTTTTTCACTTGGCGCATAACCACTTTGATTTATAATTCTAATAGTTTTATCATAATTTATTAAAAAATTATATTATTTAACATTTAGAAAAAATATAATACGATTAACTATTAATAGTATTTATAAATTACAAGTATAAATTTAATATTGTATATGAACTGGTACTTTCCAAACATTTTTATAAAATTTTAATTTAGTTTTTATTAACTGAATGAAAGTAATAAAAAATTCGATAGTTTATTTTTTAAATTAATATCAATCAATCACGGAAATAAATTAACTGAAATACATTTTCAAATTATTTTAATGCTGAATAACATTTTCAGCTCCACCGAATAACAAAATATCAAACTTGAATTTCAGATATGAAAAAAGTGTTTGGTGTGCAGTTGGAAGATGTTGAATTGTATGAAGGTGTACCAAAACCCGTGTATGACACATTATGTTATTTTCACCATCATCCGGATCTTTTAGAAACAGAAGGGCTTTTTCGAGTTTCTGGGAGTTTAACAAACATTTTAGAGATCAAAAAGTTGTACAACGAAGGACAACAAGTCGATCTTGAAAAATATGACGTCCACACCGTGTCGGCAACGTTCAAAGCGTTTTTTAGAGAATTACCTGAAAGTCTTGTGACTGCGGAAAATACCGACTTGTTTCTGGTGTTCATCGAGTTGGATCAAAAATTTAATCAAGACAAAAACAAAACTATTACAAAACTACAAAATGTACTAAACGAATTACCACTGTTTGTTTTTAGTAATTAATTTAAATAATTAATTATACTAATAATTATACTAATAATTATACTAATTTATTTTAGAATTGTTATAAAAATATATATTTTAGAAATTTACTAGCTTTTTCTATGTCATTTGGTGCTTTTTGTTTAAGATATTTTTTGATAAATTGATGTGAAAAAGTTAATAATAAATAATTAATAGCGTTTATCTGAATGTCTTGAAAACTTTAATTCAATTTCTCGTGCTGGTGGAACAAAAGAAAGATATTAACAAAATGGATTCGAAGAATTTGTCACTCAGTTTGTAATCTTTGTTTAAACTTTTTTTCTCAAATAGTTTAATTATTATTATTTTCTAATAAACTATAATAACTCATCTTGTAGTTTTCGGCCCAAATCTATTTAATCACCAAGAAGCTTTAGATCTCATCAGACCCGACAATCCCGCAACGACATGTACTCAGTATTTCATTGACAACTTCGACTCAATTTTTTCTGTTTGTTCTTCTTGTTTCCAACCAAAAAATCAATTCATCACAACTCATATCACAGGGGATTGAAACGCCACAAATTTCTTTTGAATCAACGCCTCAACGCTTTGAACAAAAAGAACTTCCAACAAATGAAATTAAAAACCTTTCCGCACTTAGTATCACTTCTCACAATCTCGAAGATCAATCTACTTTTTGATGTGTTGAGTTTTTCTTTTATTTAATAATATTAATAAAAATAATTATAATTATAATAATTGTAATTTCAATCTAAAACTCATATTTGACTAATAAAATAAATTAAAAAGAACTATAATAATACACCAAATAAACACCTTAAAAGACGGTCCTTACCATAAAGCAAGCCGAGGAATAGTTAGGGTTATCGACCTCTGCGTTTTTATAGAGAGCCTCCGTATAGTGTTGTAAAGCTATTTCGTTGTGTTTAATTTCCTCGACGACTCTTTGTCTGAGATTGAGATCGGTGTTTGTATTATACAAATTGATGAGTGTTAGTATATTTCCTTTGCACACGCTGATATTATAAATATAATAGTTTACTATAGTTTGAGTAGAACCTGTCTGTTGTTTCTGAGTGTTCATTCCCAAATTGAAGACCGACGGTTCTGATGAGATTGAGGTCTCATTCACGCAGTACTCCTCTTTTTGTTCGTCGGACGCCAGCCAATTTTCGACAAAAGGAATTGACGTGTCTTTCAACTTCCAAAATCCAGAGACGTGGTATTCGACTTTACCCGACTCGAAGTACCGGGAATGATTGATTGCATCTAACATACTTTTCCTCCATTTTCCACCTTCACTGAATTGGGAAAGCTTTGAGATCACTGCCCAGTGCGATTGGATGAAGTCCGGAATATCCGTTTTCACTGAGAAATAATTTTTGGAAGGGTAAAGTGTCATTAAAGACAAGAAGAATATTCTTGAGAGTGTAATCCAAGGAATATATCTATTTAAGATGAGGACATCTTTCATTCGACAAAAGAGACAATTGCACGATTGTGTTACTTGTGTTTCTTCAGATGATACATTCATTTTGGTCGCAATGAAGACATCAGACATTGTAGTAACTCAATTTGGTATTTAAGTGGTAATCAGGGTTTATATTCCTCATATACGTGGGCCTTTCTCTTCTTCTTATTTTTATTATAAACTTTTGAACTCCAGTTGAAATGGAATCTTCCACAAAAAGGAAGCTTCCTTTCATTCTTTTAGAAGGCCAAAATTTTGAACATCTTGTTGAAGTTCTTGAATCATCGAAAAAATAGAATTGGGAATTATAATCTATGGATTCTTTTTTCGCAAATGGATTGGTCGCTTTTTGTCTTGTAATCTTCTTTTTCTTGCGTTGCGCACCATATGGCTATTATTAACTATTGATTTTAATTTATTTTACTTAAAATTATAGTAAACTGCGGTTATTGCAAACGATTAGTTAAATATGCCGTGAAATATTGTGAAACACCGTTTTATTTTCATTTTAAGCATTTTCTTTGAAATTACAAGTTTTTGGTGTTATTTTTCGAACTTTTTCAAGACAGGAATTCATTTTAAAATGACCAGATTGTTTAAATTATTAGAAATCCCCGTCTTTTAGCGACTGAAAAGATTAAACACATTCTAATAACATTTTTGTGAATTAACATTTCTTTCTTTATTTTAAACTCACCAATTTCCTACTCATTCCAACACAATTTCAAGTTTGAAAAAACTCGAAAACATTATCAAAAGTTTTTTTATTAGCTAGTATAAATGTCATTTTTATTATAATTAATAGTATATTTTTTAATAAAATCCAGGGTTTAACACAAAACTGCCAATATTACTTTTTTTTACTCGACACTTATTAACAAAACACACAACATAATTCTCGACTCACAAAAAAGAAAATTTCATGAATTTTTTATATTATGCAAAATTTGATATAAAACGATATTAAATATATAAAACGATAGTTTATACCAACTATTAAAAAATAAAAAAAAATATAATTATTTTACTTTTTGAAGAACGAATTGACAAACCCTGCAATTTTCTGGGACGCTTCAAGAACAGTTTTTTTGGCGCGATTTTCCAAATTTTTGTAGTTTAATTCGGCGAATAAAGAAACGACCCCTTTGTCCCATATGGTTTTCTTCCATTGTATAATTTTTATTTTCAAAAATAAAGTACGAAGTTTCAATTCCTCAATGTCTTCATTGAGCTGTTCGTCTTTTTTCAGATTTTCAATGTCAACAAAAATGTCGTAGAAGCCAACCATCTGTCTTAACAAAGAAAATATTTTCTTGCCTACCCACGTATTTTTGAAAAAATTCATTATGAACTCATACGACTTCGTTGTGATATCCGTGAAGCCACGGATGTATTTTGAAAATTGTTTGATGATATCCATTAATATGTCTAAAATGTCTGAAAAACTCTCTTCTGAACTTGGTATCTCAAATGTATAAGAACACATGTACGGGACTGGAGTTAGTGCTGTCGTTGGACCTGTAAAAGTCATTTGAGTCATACAATCTAAGCCAAAAACAATAGGCAAAATCAGTAGTAAATAAATCATTACTTTTTCAGTTCTTTTTGATTGTCATTTTCCATATATCATAGAAAATTATGTATCATCAAATCTGTACAAAAAAATATTCTTTTTTGTAATAAATACAACTATAATTTTATTATAATTTTATTATTTAAATAAAAATTGTTCACAAAACTTTTGGAATTGCTAATTTATTTTTCTGAATCAAATGTTTTTGATGAACAATAACTCTTATTTTTTTTTAATTGTATAGTCGGGTGATAAAGGGGGTTAATTTGGGACAGAAGTAGTTAATTTGAGTAAAAAACTATAAAATATAATTTATTTAACCATAAAAGTATTAGAAGGGTTTTTTCAATTAACTACTTTGAAAATAATAAAAGAAAACCATAACTATCTATTTTTGATATTATTCAATCTTTGAAAACAATGGAAGAAGAAGAGAAAGGAACCCTTGATGAAATAACCACAGGCAATCAACATAAAAAAGCAATTTAAATACAAGAAACCAGTTTAAAAACTGTATTTCAATATATATTCATGATGTATATGGTTAAAATGCCAGAGTTTAATGAATTAACAACAGTGTCAATTTTTGAAAGTGTCAGGGAATCACTGAAAAATCATCATTTGTTATTTCAATCTTTCAATCTTTCGTTGTTGAACCATTTCCATTGAGAAAAGATAAGAGAAAGACCATTTTAACATAAAAACAATTGGAGTTGAAAAAGAGCAGAAAAGAAATGAAACAAAGGAAAAAACAAAGGAAAAATTCTTTAACAAAACAAGTTTCAGACAAACCATAAAAAGTGCTGCGTTTTAGACTTCCACATTTTTTAAGTGAACAAATTGAGGTGTTATTGTTTATTTTTGAAATAGAAATTTATAATTATTCAATTTATAATCATTTAAAATAAAAAACGATAATTTATATTATTATTTTAATTTTATGTTTATTTTGACCTTTAAATAGATTTTTTAAAAATTATAGTTTCAAAATTATATTTATCAAAATTAACTACCTTTGTCCCTTTTTAATGCCATTTATCCCCCGACTATATCGTTTTTTTACTAATAACTAATTACTCTCATTATTTTTACTATTTATTTACTATTTTATAATATAAGTTAAGACTAGAAAATGAATTATATCCCAACAAAAGAAATGAGCGAAATGAATTACTGGTTGAAAAGCATAATGAGATAATAACACACACTTTCATTAAATCTAAAAATTGGTAGAAATTAATCCTCTGTCTCCGTCTTTTTCTTTGGGATAGAAAACGATGTTGGAATTTTTTTCTTCACGCTGTCTCTACTCTTCGTTTTCTTTGTGTGCATCTTCAGAATTTCGTCATTAATTTGGGGAAGTTGGGTTTGGTTGTCGTCAATGAATTTGAGTGTCATCGCGAAACTGTCACTTTTAGGCCTCTTTCTCACTTCCTCTTTTTCCTCCTCAACTTCTGTTGTGCCCAAACACAGCGTTTGAGACATGAAACCGTTTTGTTTAAGCTTGAACCTTCGTTGTTTGTTCACCTTTTCGTCCTCTTTCAAAACGTTTGTGACATCCTCCCAAATTGTCTTTCGGACTCTTCTTCTCACTTGGGTTTCCGGCTTTTTCATCGACTTTGTCAAATTCTTTAAAGCCTCCTCTGTTTGTTTCATAGAAAAAGTTTGGAGTTGTGGGTAGAGAAGACCGTTATTCTCGCACGTGTCTCTAAATATTAAAGGGTAGTATTTGATCAAAAATGTGCACACGAGAGTTTGCAACTTGATCGTTGACATGGCCGATTCCCAAGTCTCTTCCTCCGGCCGAAGCAATGTTGGAGCTATACAGACAGCGACGTTGTTTGGTTCCATTTTGTGAATGTTGCTCATCGTGCAAAACTCGTAGAACATGTTCATGTAAAACGCCAAGAGTTTCTTGTTTCGAGGTGGGAGAGATGATACGTGTGCGTGGAACGATTGTATCGCTACTCGAATTGCAGAAGCCTTTGTTTCGTGGTCAGCTTCGAACGTGCGAGCAGTGTCGATGAACATACTGTACATGTTGAATGTAATCAGTGGCTCTGGTAGTTCTCTAATAAACATGAGAAGTATGGTGGCAACTGCGTGCACATCTGTATTTGGATTTTTGACCAACGTCAAAAAGTCGGCTCTCTTTTCAATCATTTTCACCATTGCATCAGCCAATTTTCTCTCTCCTGGAATTCTGAATATTCCCTCCACAATGTCTTTGTGTTATTCTTTTCGTCTATTCCTTGTTTTTTTTACCTCAAAAATACTTTCATTCCACACAATTCAATCTCTCATAACTCAGTGGTCGTTTCAATTCAATTATTATAGTACATTTAATAGTTTTAATAATATCATTTTAGAAACAACGTTATGTTAAACTATATTTAATAACAAAATAATTATTACATATAAAACAAAATAAACAAACGCGCCATCACATACGTCCCTGCATCTGTTACGAACATTGGAATGTCATCAACAACATAAGTCTGGTTGAGTTTGTCGACACTAACACCAAACATTTTGCCTACGTGTCACAAAAACGGTTCTACAAAACGTAAACAAACGTTTTTTGGCTCCAAAGAAAGAGAATCCAATTTTCTTTTTAAACATCGAAAGTAATAAGTTTTCGAGTTCTTGGACTTTGTTCTGTTTGACGTTTTATTTTTATGATTCACGAAAACTTATAATTTTGAAATTTTGAAGTTATTTTTTACAATGTATTAATATTTTTATTTTAAATTTACTATTAGTTATTGGTTTGTCAATTAGCAAAAAAAAATTTCAAGATCAATTTTGTAAAATATTTGAAAAAAGGTGAAAAAAAAATGAAAAATTTTTGTTAAATATTTTTAGTTAAAAAATAATTTCAATTATTATAATATTATAGAAATAAAAATTTATTAATATTAAACTAATATTTCATCGTTATTATACTACAGTTTTTCTTAAAAGATCAATAGCTCAACAAATTATTAATATTAATAAACAAGTAATAAAACTGTCTTTAGAAATAATAATAAATTGTGAGAAAATGAAATAAACTAGTTTGTTTGGGTTAGTTAGAATATTAATATTTTTATTTTTATTCTAAAACTAACAATTATTTATTCAGATGAAGGAAAAAATGGGTGACAGGAATTAATAGAGTGACCAAAAAAATTAGGGATTAATTAAAGTTAAAAAATGGGTTTTGGTTTGTTATTTATTTTTTTTGTAAAAACAATTTATATAAAAGACTTATTTAATTACTTAAAAAAAATCTTTTCCAATAATTTTTTTTTCACCCATTAATTACTCAGAGTAATTAATGGGTGAAAAATAGTAATTATTACTCTATCTTTATTAAAAATTGTTTTTTAAAATATAATAAAAGTGTACAAATTGTAACGTAATAAGTATTTGAATTGATTTTTTAATTATGTTTTATTCAACATTGAGTTTTTTTTATAAAATATTTATAAATTATAATATAAATTTTTTATTATAATTTATAATTTATAACATTTTTTTTTTGTCCAATATTTTATTCTAATTACATATGATTTCCACCCGATTTATTCCAATAAATTTTTGTATTTATTTATTTGACTTATTGTACAATATTTCTCCCGAATTATTTCACGAAATAAACGAAAATTTCCTTTCATAACACACTTTTAAATTGCATATCCATTTTTACTCAACCATTAATCAGAACAAACCAAATTTAATATATATTTAAATTATCAAATATAAATAATAAATTACATTGAAGCTAAATTTGCTTGCTTCAAAATATCTCAATTTATTTTTTTCCTTAATCACTATTTGGTGTTACAAAGTTTAATTTGCCGATAATATAGTATTAAAAATGACAATTTATGAAATGATTATGCAGTCTGTTTCTCCTTTTTTCAAACAATTTTTTTAATTTATTACGAAAGAACTTTATCGAAACAACTTAATTTAAATACTTTGATAAGTACCAACTTTTTACCCAAACATATAAAAACCATCAATTTTGAACTAAATAACGAAAACAAAAAAAATGACACACCAAACAGCATTAGTGACAGGAGGGACTGGTTTCATCGGTTCCCACACAGTTGTTGAGTTACTTGAACAGAACTATGACATTGTCATCATCGACAATTTAAGTAATTCTTCTGAGAAAGTCATTGACCACATTCTTCAAATCACAAAGGTTGACAAAAGTAGAATAACTTTCTACAACTACGACCTTCTCGACATTTCTCTGATTGATGAAGTGCTCGACAAACACAACATCGACTTCGTCATCCATTTCGCAGCTTTAAAAGCTGTTGGAGAGTCTGTGACACATCCAGTGATGTACTATAGAAACAATTTAAATGGTCTCATGAATTTGCTTGACTCGATGGAGAGACACAAAATATTCAAAATCATTTTCTCATCATCAGCAACAGTTTATGGCGATCCAGAAACTGTTCCCGTCAGTGAAGACACTCCCCTTCAGAAGCCCAGTAATCCATACGGTCAAACTAAAGTAATGGTTGAGCAGATATTGACTGACTTTTCAAAGGTGCATCCCGATGCTTCAGTAGTTCTTTTAAGATATTTCAACCCCATTGGCGCACACAAGAGTGGCTTAATTGGAGAGAGTCCTTTGGGTTTCCCAACTAATTTGATGCCAATACTTATGAGGCATTTGTCTGGTAAACTTCCGGTCCTGAGTGTGTTCGGAAGTGATTATGACACACGAGACGGAACATGTATCAGAGACTATCTGCATGTTGTTGACTTGGCTAAAGGGCATGTTGCCGCTCTTAAAGTCTTGAAAAATGCGTACGGAACTAATATATATAATTTGGGGACTGGGAAAGGGTCCACTGTACTTGAAGTCATTCACGCTATGGAGAAGGCATCCGGAAGAAAAATAGAATATAAGATGGTTGATAGAAGACCCGGAGACGTACCTGTGATATATGCGGAGTGCAAAAAGGCCGAAAAAGAACTCGGGTGGAAAACTGAATTAGATTTGGAACAAATGTGCGAGGATTCGTGGAGATTTTTACAGACATTCCCAAATGGAATTTAATTGAACATCAAAAAGTGTTTTATTTATTAAATTAAACTATTAAAAAGAACTACAAAGTCTCATTAGTCAAATTAATAAACGTGTGTTTTATTAACATCGAAACATTTGGATCTTGTTTTAAAAATGTATTATAAAATGAAAAGGGGCTAAATAAATTAGTTTTTATGTTAAAAATATAGTAGTTTTATACAAATAATAGAGTTAGTAGAAAAAAATTTTGCTAGTTTGCAATTAATAGTAAATTATAATATTTATTGTTATAAGTTAAAAACATTTTATAATTTCAAAAACATTAATTAAAACCAAAAAACTCAAAATAATATATATAGTCGGGGGATAAATGGCATTAAAAAGGGACAAAGGTAGTTAATTTTGAAAAATATAATTTCGAAACTATAATTTTTAATAAATCTATTTAAAGGTCAAAATAAACATAAAATTAAAATATTAATTTAAATTATAGTTTTTTAATTTTAAATGATTATAAATTGAATAATTATAAATTTCTATTTCAAAAATAAACAAAAACGCTTCAATTTGTTCACTTAGAGAAACGTAAAAGTCTAAAACGCAGCACTTTTTGTGGTTTGTCTGAAACTTGTTTTGTTAAAGGTTTTTTCCTTTGTTTTTCTTTTTGTTTCATTTCATTTCTGCTCTTCTTCAACTCCAATTGTTTTGGTGTTAAAATGGTCTTTCTCTTTTCCCTTCTCAATGGGAATGGTTCAACAACGAAAGATTGAAAGATTTCAACAAATGATGGATTTTCAGTGATTCCATGACACTTTAAAGGATTGACACGACAAGTTGAATAATCATTACACCAAAATGATTCAATTCCACATAGATTAAAAGCCAATACATTGTAGCAATAAGTAGCAGATGCAAAATACGAATCGATTAGAAAAAAGGCATCTTTAATCTTTTTCTTGTATTTTTCGTCAATATGGTATTCAAAAACTGACTTCCCAGCTATCTAAGTGTTACTTCACAATACAAAATTTCGACACTTAACAAACTTGTTCTTTCACATTATTTTTTTCTTGCAAAAACAATGCTTCAATTCTTCCATTCATTGCGCGTTGTTGTACTATTCTTCTTTTCATCCTTCCAAACACTCCAACATCAAGCATCTGAGTTAAATGTGACGAATGAGGAACCAAGTTGACAATAGTTACATTCAGTTCAATACAATTTTTCAGAATTGCATCAGAAACATGAGAAGAGCAGTTATCCCATATTAAAACTGCTGGTAATTTGTCTGGTATTTGACGTTTCAATTCTTTGAGGCGCTCGACAATACAGTTTCTCTTTTCTGTGATGTATTTGACAAACACATTTATAAACCAGTATTCACATAAATCTCTTGTTATAAACCCACTTTCTGAATACATAAATAAAACATTCTGTGGTGTAAACCCCATATCAAGGAATTGATATGGTATCGTCTTTGTAGTCAACACCAATCCAGGTTTTAACACATCACCACATGCACTTATTGCTGCAATCAAAGTTGAAGAGTCATCACTTTGATCAAGATAAGAATTAACGACTTTTCCCTTGTAATTACTCGGCATAAAACACCTATAACCTCGTTCATCTGCTCTTCTGGAATATCCACTTTCATCCATGTTAATAATTAATTCAGAATGAACATTTTTGATTGCATTTGAAAGTTTTTTATAATAAGAAACTAGATCTCGACCATCCACTTTAATTCGTTTTTCTTCCATGGGTATACACTTCACTTTTATCAAATTGTGTCTTGCAGTCCACTTTCTAATCATGTCTTTGCTGACTTCGACTGAAAGAACCGTATTGAAAAAAGTATGGAGAGTTTCTGTTGTCACTGCAATATTTCGAGACAATCTATGATTTATCATATCCAAAACTACTTTATCTCTATCTCTGTTCATGCGTGTTGAGTGTGTGAATTCAACATCGTGGAATATACAGTCCTCTTTTTGTATAATAATTGTAATTCTTGGTGAAGATATGCAGAATATCGTTGCCAAATCAGCCTGTTTGATTCCTCTTTCATTGTTGTTGAAGGTAACAACAACTGCTTCTTTTTCAATACAGTCAACTGAGTTCAAAAAATTGAAAAGTTGATTTCCATTTGTACAAATAAACTGGTTAAATATGAACATTTTTCGAAAACAAAAATATATTTGTCTTCTCATTGTAGTTAATTCATTAAACTCTGGCATTTTAACCATATACATCATGAATATATATTGAAATACAGTTTTTAAACTGGTTTCTTGCATTTGAATTGCTTTTTTGTGTTGATTGCCTGTAATTGTTTCATCGAGGGTTCCTTTCTCTTCTTCTTCCATTGTTTTCAAAGATTGAATAATATCAAAAATAGATAGTTATGGTTTTCTTTTATTATTTTCAAAGTAGTTAATTGAAAAAACCCTTCTAATACTTTTATGGTTAAATAAATTATATTTTATAGTTTTTTACTCAAATTAACTACTTCTGTCCCAAATTAACCCCCTTTATCACCCGACTATAATTAAAATAATACTCAAACAACAAACAATAGAAATTAAAACCAAACTTTAGGTTAAATTATTTTAATCCTTCTTATACCAAAAAAAAATGTTAACTCATTTATTTCTTATTCATTTTGAATGTTTAATAGAGAAAAATAATGCAAAAAACGCTTTTAACTTTTTCAAACACCGAAACAAATATTAATAATAAAAATTATTTAATTTACTATAAATTAATAGTAAAATTTAACATTAAATTGTTTTTTGTTGAAAAAAGTTTCATTTTTCCAGTGAAAAAAATTTGACGACTTTTTTTGTTTTTTTTATGTTTAAATATTTTTATTTTTGATATTAAAAATATGTGTATACAGGTCGGTACGAAACCCCTATAGTTTTCTAAAACCCCTCAAGTCGTCAATTGATTGGTTGAAACCAGAAAAAAAAATATTTTATATTTAGAAACGACATTTTCGGACAACGATTGTAAGCCAATTCCACAAACGCGTTGTTGAAACTTGTTCTCCGATGTCACTTCTTGTGGTTTTACACGAGACGCGACTTGTTATGATCATGTATTGAACAGTTATAAACAAATGTAGTTTTTTATGGTTTTTATTTTTATATTTTGTTATTGTTTTTGTTATACAACATTTTTTTTGTCCAATTTTTTATCGTACTTCTTCGGGATGACATCGTAATTAATTTCTTTGAAGCTCAAGGGGTTTAAGACAAATTGATGGGTTTTTACCATACCTGTAGTATAATAAAATATACATAAATAAGTCTTTCCAAAAAAGGTTTTATAAAAAAAATGTATCAAATAAAATTCTGATAGAGTCAGTCGGATAACGTTGTTCAGTCCCCAAACGTTGTTCGGCTCGGAATCTTTTTTTATTGATCTAAACATTTTTATCAACCCCCAAACAAATTATCACACAAAAATGTTATTTCTTTAGAAAAATATTTTTTTTGTATTTTTTGTAATTTTTTTGGATTTGTAAACAACTAAAAATAATTTTTCATTCAATTTGAGTTCTCTTGACATTGATTTCAACATCAACCGTTTTTCAATTACACCGCCAAAATGACGCTCGAGAAGAGAGCAACCCAAAGGCGAGTAACCGCGTTTGATTCTATTAAAACAGAAAAGGAAGAATAGCACAATAGCAGTTTGTCAGTTTTGGCTCGAGTAACAAGACTTCATTAAACAACAATGAGCACCAGAATATTATGATTGTAATTGGCTATTTGTAAACACAAGATTGAAAATGATAAAAGAACAGACTTATGGAAAGACTATGTTTTGTAGGTGGTTTAAAATTTTTAGTTTGACCTTTTTATCAGGGTTAAGAACGTTATTATATATGATATGTTTATTTTATTATATATTTTATTACCTTTATTTGTTATTAAAACAAACATAATAATAACCAATTTTTATAGCTTTTGTTTAACAATTAACATAACAACCATATTAATTTAGTAAAAAAAACTATTTTTTATAACAATTTATATAATATTTCTATAGTTTTATATCATTTCAATACATTTTTGATTAAAAACTTGTTAATTATTTCTTGTCAACTTTTCTAAACAATTCAAGACTAACTCTCTTTAATTTGTAAAGCTCAATACCATGTTTACTGTATAAAGAAGAGTTCTCTGAAGATCTGGCGTCATCTCTTAATCGTTTAAAGACTTTTCTGTTGATTGATTTTTCATTCTCGTTCTCTTCAATCATGAGACTATTTTGGCATTGAAAAATTTCTTCTTCAGTAAAAAATTAATTAATCTTCGTACAAGATTTCCTAACGACTTCACATACTACATTCATGTTTTTTAATAGACGAGGAACAAGTCCACATGACACAAAAAGCGGACACTACATTTTTAGTCGTGGCTACTTTCTGCCATGAATCAACTATCGAAAGAATTTGCACTGTTGTGTACGATAGGTTCGCGTATTTGTTTTTGTTAAAACATTTGTCAAAAGAACATATACGCTTTTGGTTACCAAATATAGATACGTCTAAACTTTGTAACAAATGTGAGCTGTGACTCGGCATGAGAATGAGTTTGACGTTGTTCTTAGTCAACATGGATACAGCGTCACAAGTCAAATGAGAACCAAAACCGTCGAAAATTAATGCTGCTGGCCCATAGTAATTCATTATTTTTCTTTTGTAATTCAGACTTTTGACGAACACTTCAGACAGCCATTGATCGAACAATGTGGTATTCATAAACGCCTTTTCGGCATGTTTAAGACAGACTCTGTTTTTTGTTATACCCAACTCCAACAACTCTTTTCGACTGTGACTGTAGGTACAATGAAAAATGGAACTTCACTGGTTCCGTCCATACATATAGCTGCCATCATCGTTGTCCTCTGTCCCGCTCTCGGTAGGATAATGGGTGTCACCTTCTCTTGGTTTGTTAATTACAATAAACATCTTTTGTGCAGCATCGACCCATCTCTGGAATCCAGTCTCGTCACCATTCCAAATAAATTCAACGGGAATTCCTGTTATGTTAGCTTCCAGATAATTAAAATACAACTCTATTGATTCCGGTATCACCCCCATTCTTTCTTGGTCCATTTTTGTCCCTATTACCGTTGTTATTTTTGAACAACTAGAAGTGAAATGATACAGAGTCTTTATTGATACATCTTCTCTGTATAACTTGTTAACAACGAACCACATCAAGTCGCTGTAACTCACGGGATTGTTATCACTTTCTCTTTTCTCAATAAAAGTGACTATCTTATCGATTTCGTCGTTTTCAAAAGTTGTTTTCCTTCCTGATAAACCAGGAAGACTTTCAAATAATTTAATTTGGCTTCTCAACACCAAGTCGTTTACACTGGAAGTAAGACTGAAAAAAATGCCGAATTTGTCTTTTTTACTTTGGCGTTTAAATATTCATAGAACATAAACACTTGTACTCGTCTATTTGGTGCTGTTCTGTTTCTCTTCAAATTTAAAAACCTCAATACATATCCCATTATTTGTTCAAACTAGTCTTCTTTTTGTCTTTCCAGCAAATAATCAAATAATTCAATGCAATCAAAAGAGTCGTCGTTTAACACAGGCATAATTTGTTTATCACATTTTTAGTCTTGTCAATCTCTGTAAGTTCTTCTTATGATTCTTCAAACTCTTCTTCATTACCGTAATTAACTTAATCATCATCTAATTCGTCGCTATTTTGTAATTCGTTAATGACATCATCATTATAAACTAAAATTGATTGTGGAGTTGTGTTATGTTCTTTTGCACTTTGAACACTATCGAGTAAAGGAGTCTCATCGAAGTGTATTCTACCATCATTTGGAAGTGGAACACCTTCATGTTCCAAGCATCTTTTCACCTGTTCAAACCCATTTCTTTCAGTATCAAATTGTTTAATGTAAAATAGGCATACCAGTATCAACTCTACAATTTTTATTGTTTTATTTATTGTTGACAACATTGTTTCAACATTTTCTTTGATTTTGAGAAACCATTCAATGTCTTTTTGAAATGTGTTAATTTCTACGACTGTTTTAGTTGTCGCATAGTTTCTAATGTTTGTATAATCATATATTGCAGCATTATATCGTGATAAAATTTTATCAGTAAGAGAATCAACAACACCAAATAACTCAGACATAATAATAATTTTTGGATCGGTGTTGGGAATTGGTATCAAAATTTGTTGAAAATTTATTCCCTCGTAATTGATCTCGTAATTTCGAGAAAAGACACGTGGAGTTTGAGTAATATAATTCTTGTTAATTTTTATTAGATCTTTTTAATAAACAATTATTTTTTTGAAAAAAAAACAGTAATGGAAACTTGGAAATTGTCATATTAACTTTAATTTGTGCCAACTAAGGTAATAATCATTTTTTGTAAATTTTATTAATAGAATTAATAAAAAATATTGGGAAAAATTTCTTTGTGGTAAACAAAAAATATTTATGACTTGATTCAAAAAACTAGTTATTTTTAAAAATAGTACAGAGAAAAAACATTTGAAGACTGAACAACGTTGTCCCACTGACTCTAATAATTATTTCATTAAAAAACAGAAAATACATTAAACTTTGATAATTCTATACAATCAAAGTGTCTATTTGTCGTAATTATAATTGTCAAATTTGCTTATTTGTCAAACAATTGGCCAATCATTTTAGTGTAAGACAATTAAATATTTTGTTCTCGAATCTGTAACTATGTTGAATTAAAAAATAAATTTTATATAAAAAATAAAATTCAATATTAAAAATAATTTTCTACAAAATTCACTCATTTACGACTACAGTCTGTCTTTTAAAGTTATCTGGTCTCAAACGTTATCTGGTGCCTTTTGGACCATAATAAATGGAATAATTCGGGGAGCAGTCCCAAAAATCCATCCCAATTGTTTCGGGTTTTTTCACGTTTTACCTAATGCCCGATGTTTAGACAAAAATGAAGCTATTTTTTGTCCACCAGATAACGTTAAAAGACTGACTCTAATAGATATTTTTTTCTAGATTCACGACAAAGAGAAGCTTTTGACTGGAAGTTATTATTGTTATTTGGTTTACATTGTCAATGTTTTAATATAAATAACATATCATTTGATACTGAGATATCAGTTATTCAACCACACTAACTTTTAGTGTTCAAAATCAATAACTTTAAATAGATTCTCAAAAAAAATTAATTTTTGTATTTATAAAAAAATAAAATAATTGTTAAAAATATAATTGTTACAACACCACAACAATAAAAAAAGTAAAAATAAAAGAAAAAAATTATATTTCAATATTTTATTAAATCCAGCGCAAAAAATTATTCTTAATAAAAATATAAATATGAAAAACAAATAACATAACAAAAAAATAAATTATAAATAAAAAACAAAAATACAATTTTAATAAAATTATCAAATAAAATTTAAACAGTAGTTTAAAAAACCAAATTGTTAAACATACTAGACGAACAAAGTGAGTCAAGTATGTTTTGATTTGGATTTTTAAACTACAAAGGTTTAAATTTAATTAATAATATATAAAAAGGAATATCGTACTTGATATGAACCTACCGGAAGTAGAAACATAAGAAGATAGACTATCCAAAAAGAAAAGTATAAAATAACGAATACACGAATGAAATGGATAACGAGTGATAATAAAACAGTTATGACAATCAAAATATTATATATTAATGAACATTCGGAATTGTATTTTATGAATATATAGGCATAAAATATTTGTATAAGAACATAACAATCTAGATAAAAAACAACTCATATTCATAATATTTTAATAAAATTATAAAACACTCAAATACGTGTCTTGCGCATGGGTTATATAATATATTGTAAATATTTGAATGTTCTAAAAATAGAACAACCACAACTTAAAAAGGTAGATTACCTGACGTTCGATATTTTTTGTTTTACGGGTTTTATTTTTTGCCTATTTGATTTAATTACAAAATTTTGAATTATATAAAATATTTCTTTATTTTATTTTGTTTATTTATTTTTTATATTATTTTATTATTCATATTTATTTTATTATATTTTGAATTATATTGTGTTATAAATTTCTTATTGTTCTAAACTGAACGTTATCCTATTAATACTCTTTTTGAGTGATCTAAACAACTCACTTTTCTACTTGTTTTTGTTGGTTTCTTTTTTTATTTTCTTTATTGGCGAATTCAATAATATTTTGAACTCAAGAATTATTGCAATCCTCACAAGCATCTACAATTTTGGATGTATTTTTAAAATTTGGTCTAATATTGTTTTTCAATATCATTTTTTTATCCCCGTCGATTGTTGTTTTGTATTTTTTAATTTCTGTGTTATTTTCATCAACAGATTTTTCCTTTTCACTTTTATTTCCAACCTCATTATCTTTAATGTTTTCACTTTAAGTTAATGGCTCCATTTCGAAATCTATTTCGGAATTTTCAACTATATTGGAAATAATAGTTAAATATTCAAATGGATCAATGAACAGACCATTTTTATAATTTAACTCGACATTTTGAATTTTTTTTTCTTGTTTTTATTTCTTTGCCTTATAAATACACCTTTTTTCATGCTTTCAAATGCCAACAAATCTTCATTTTCCATTTCATAATAATGGCAAAACCATTCCAAACTCGATGGGTGTTTTTAGTAAATCTTTTTGAAAAAGATGAATTGAATAATTCAGCCATATTGTTAGTCCTGATAATATACCCAAAGTGTGACCAAAAAATCAGATAAAAATGACCAAGTATCCAAGTGGTGTAAAAATAATCGAACAATTTTTGTTCTTTGTAGTCTGTTTTGTCTTCTGTAATTCTTATTTTATAAAATGTTGATTCAACGTTGTCAACTTTAAGATAAGATAGATTCATCATCATTCAAACTTTCTTGTGGAACTCCTCATCAGTATTGTATTTATCTCCAAGACCAATTGAATGCACTTTTTTTTCCAAACAGCCTGACACAGATGAAAAAACAACAACGTACTTTACATTTTAATTTCAATAACACTTTTTTAATCTCACTTTTAAAATCGATCATACATTCGGTATTATTACTAAACAACATTTCTCCAACTAATTGTAACATATAAGAGTTGATTTTGTTGCACATTAATTTATATGTATTTTCTTTTTTGTTTATAAGCAAGCAAGAACAAAGAACAAAATGCTGATTATTGTCGTATACCCCATGAATTGTATATGTTTGGTAAAAACTTCCAGGTGTTGTAGAAAATGTTCAGTCAAGAAACAATGTTTTTGGCAAACACCCCTTCATTTTCAACAACTTATTTTTGTTGCAATGTATAACTACGATCTCGTTTCTAAAAACAAGATAATCTTCATAATGTGGATGGGAATCACAAGTGGTATCAGGAAAACATTTAGGTCTTCTCTCTTATTCTTCTTTTTGTTGTACTTAGTCTTCTTGTATCATGACTTGAATCGTATCCCGATAACAATTTTCTTGTTGGCTCAAAACGATTATTGACATCTTTAACTTTGTCATCAATCCATTTGTTTGCCAGTTCAATTTCTAATGGGTGATAAGATTGATCAGAATGAACAGTGATACCTTTTTTATATTTATAAGAAACAAATTTTGTTATATGATTAACAGTTCCTTCATATTCACAAATCACAATTTGTACTTTGCATTTTCTATCTTTACAACGATAATGAAAAGGCGATCTTCCAGTTTTATGAAAAACGTGACCATTTATAACAGGTAATATGTTGTTACCTCTTGTTGAATGTATAGACGAAATATTTGAAAATATTTCAAAGTTAAATTGAGTAAGAGTTTTAGACAACAAAAGCGGTTTCAGTTCCAAGTAATTACCAAAGTTATCAATCTGTTTATTTATTGAATTATTAAATTTTGGTGTTAAACTTTCTGGATCTGGTAATGTCAGCGTTGAAATTGTATTGTTGCTATAATTTATACAGTTGACATTTTCATTTTGTATAAAGCTTTCTTGTGTTTGTAAATTAACACAATTTACATTAATAGGAATAAACTGCACACAATTCACATATGAAGTGTTGTTAATTGAACTAAAAGGATAATTTGATAATCGTTCAAAAACATCATGGAGTGTATATGTTTGTAAAAACATAGATGAAGCATCATTCAAGTAATTCGGAAAGTTCATTTTTTTTCACAAACGTATATGAAATCACAGATAATGTTAAAATATTAATGAAAAATAACGTATTTCTTTCCAATATCAAATTTATTTTAATAATTTAACATATTATAATAACAGAATTTAACAAATTATTTATTACAGTCATGCGAAAA